>NC_142734.1:22005301-22107595 GCF_051943395.1 Hippocampus bargibanti
CCCGATCGTCACCCACTCCCACGCATTCAAGATCTGCTAGATAACCTGGGGGCTACTCTTGGTTCTCAATACTCGACCAAGGCAGCGCTTACCACCAGGGCTTTGTTGATGACAGTTCCAGGCATCTAACGGCTTTCAGCACCCCTTGGGGGCTGTACGAGTGGCTCCACTTCACGTTTGGCCTAACTAATGCGCCAGCAGCCTTTCAAAGATGTATGGAGGACGTTCTTGATGGCCACGAATGCTGCTCTCCTTATCTGGATGATGTGCTCTGCTTTTCTAATTATTTCATGAACACGTAGAGGACCTGAGGAAAGTGCTTCACCGCCTGCGGGAGCATGGCATAAAGCTACGTCCGAATACATGTGAACTGTTCAAACGACAAGTGAGGTACTTGGGTTGTCTCGTGTCAAGTGATGGTGTCCGCATAGACCCTAAAGACCAGGAAGCCGTTTTGCAGTTAAAAGAGAGAGAACCACGCAATGTGGGGGAAGTCAGAGCTCTATTGGGGTTCTTGGGCTACGATAGATCCTTCGTACAGGACTTTGCCAGGATTGCACGGCCGCTGTTTAAACTGGTAGAGGGGGCCACTCAGCCTGACCAGAGGCCAGTTCACAACACCGCTGCACGCCAAAGGAAAGTCACCAAGTTAGGCCAGCTTCCCTCTGCTAATCCTGTCCAGTGGGGCCCCGAACACAGTGCTGTGGTCTCCCGCCTGGTAGATATATTGACCTGTCCACCTATTTTAGCCTACCCAGACTTTAATCTGCCCTTTGTGTTAAATACGGACGCATCCAATGAAGGTCTGGGGGCTGTTCTTTAGCAGCAGCAGGAAGATAAACTTCGCGTTGTTGATTCCAGAACACGCTCACCTTCAGAGAAAAATTATCATCTCCATTCTGGAAAGCTTGAGTTTCTGGCGTTGAAGTGGGCAATCTGCAACAAATTTCGAGATTATCTCTACTATGCACCCACATTCACTGTGTACACGGACAATAACCCCCTCGCATACGTCCTAAGCACGGCCAAACTCAATGCTGCCGGACATCGCTGGGTGGGTAAATTGGCGGATTTTCACTTTACAATAAAGTACAGGCCAGACAAGGCGAATGCTAATGCCGACACACTGTCGCGTTATCCAGTTAAGCACACAGAGGAGTACACTGAAACTTTGCCCCCAGACGTGGTTTCCACCATATGGCAGGGGGACAAGGCTGTGGTTGAGGAGGATGTGCCATGGATGGCTGTGTTGCAACTCACCTCTGATGATGAGGATTTTCTTCCGGTGACAGTCCCCGTTATCACTCCAGATGATATCAGAGCTGCTCAGGAAGAGGATGCGTCAATCACTGAGGTAATGACTGAAGAGGAGGGGATGGAACCCCAATGACAAAGATAAAAGACAAATGGGACCAGAGGCGGGGAGACTAGTACATGAATGGAATAGACTGAAACTTGACAAGGGAATTTTATACAGACAGGCGGCGAAATGGAAACAGCTCGTTCTCCCTAGTAAGCTGAAGTCGACGGTGCTCAAACACCTGCATGATGACATGGGTCATGTTGGAGCTGACAAGGTGATCAACCTTGCAAGGCAGAGGTTCTATTTGCCATTTATGCAGCACGAAATAGAAAACTACGTAATTCGCCAGTGTTCCTGCATTAAACAGAAACGACCCACCATTCAAGCACCCATGGGCAACATCACTACTAGTGCCCCATTTGAGCTCATCCATTCTATTGATTATCTCCATCGTTGAGCCAAGTTAAAGGAGGAAATGAGTATATGCTAGTCCTGGTAGACCACTTTACTCGTTTAGCACAAGCCTACCCGACTAAGAATAAGTCAGGCAAGGTTGCTGCTGACAAAATCTTTAGTGATTTCACTGTTACAGATGCTACGACTCTCCAAGAATAAAGGAAAGCTGAGTGGAAAGACTATTTGCCTCATGTAGTTCATGCGTACAACTGTACAAGACATGAGTCCACTGGCTATTCACCGTTCTTCCTCCTCTATGGAAGGTCTCCCCGGTTGCCCATCGACTTAGTTTTTGGTCTGACAGCTGACCAAGAAGTAAAAAGCCCACAGGAATATGCTCGTAAGTGGGCCTGTCGAATGCAAGATGCTTACAGAATTGCCTCCGAGAACAGTCAAAACAGCTCTGAAAAAAGGAAGAAATACTATGACCGTGGTGTTAAAGGCATTGCACTCCAGCCAGGAGATTGTGTACTTGTCAGGAACCTATCATCATTTTCAGAGCAAGAGAAACACGTTTTCTGAACAAAATTAGTTTAGTTTTAATTTTTATGATGTATCTATTTAGGCTGCAGAGGGCTAATTTGACACGTATACAAGTCAAAACATGAAGATTCAGCCTTTTGTTTAGCTGTGAGGATCATGTGAGCTTTTTATTGCCTTAAACGCATTTTCAGAGCAAGAGAAACATGTTTTCTGAATTTAATGTTTTCTTCATGGTTTGAAGTTTTATGATGAAGTTAGTGTCTATTTAGGCTACAGAGTGCTAATCTGACACTTATACAAGTGAAAACATGAAGATTCAGCTTCTGTTTAGCTGTGATGATCATGTGAACTTTTTATTGCCTTAAACGCATTTTCAGAGAAAGAGAAACACGTTTTCTGAACAAAATGTTTTCTGCATTGTTTTAACTTTTATGATGTATCTATTTAGGCTGAAGAGGGCTAATTGGCACTTATACATGTCAAAACACGAAGATTCAGCCTTTTGTTTAGCTATGAGGATCATATGCGCTTTTTATTGCCTTAAACGCATTTTCAGAGCAAGAGAAACACGTTTTCTGAATTTAATGTTTTCTTCATGGTTTGAAGTTTTTTGATGAAATTAGTGTCTAAATAGGCTGCACAGTGCTAATCTGACATTTATACAAGTGAAAACATTAAGATATAGGCTTCTGTTTAGCTGTGATGATCATGCGAACTTTTTATTGCCTTAAACGCATTTTCAGAGCAAGAGAAACACCTTTTCTGAACAAAATGTTTTCTGCATTGTTTTAACTTTTATGATGAATCTATTTAAGGTGCAGAGGGCTAATCTTACATTCATACAAGTGAAAACATGAAGATTTACCCTTTTGTTTCGCTGTGAGGATCATATCAACTTTTTATTGCCTTAAACGCATTTTCAGAGCAAGAGAAACACGTTTTCTGAACTTAATGTTTTCTTCATGGTTTGAAGTTTTATGATGAAATTAGTGTCTAAATAGGCTGGCTGCACAGTGTTAATGTGACATTTATACAAGTTAAGCCTTTTGTTTACCTATGGGGATCATATGAAGTTTTTATTGCCTGTCCTTGAGAGTTTTGAAATGAAATGGATTATTATTATTATTAAACGCATTTTCAGAGCAAGAGAAACACGTTTTCTGAAGTAAATGTTTTCTTCATGGTTTTATGTTTTATAATGAAATTTGTGTGTATTTAGGCTGCAGAGTGCCAATGTTGCGCTCTCCACTATGGTAAAGGAGATACGGTGTTGTGGGATCCAGAAAAAAAACACAAGACAAGCAGTGCGACACGTCTTGACTCAACAGTGGTTTACTTCGAATGCCCAGATGTAATGCAAACGTATGCGCACAACAATTTCCTGTCCAACGATCTAAATCGGTCCGACACGAAACACTTACCGAAGCAGGCGTTCCTTGTTTAAATAAACATTTTCGATATATATCATTTGTAAAACAATATAACTACGCGAATGTAACCAAAATACGAAATAAGATACTTTACAACCTGTCACATACTCCCCCTTAAAATAGATGTTGTCCCCAACATGTACTAGTAAATATGCGCTGGACGACATGCCCAAAACAATTACGCATGGTATTATGAACTGCATCCAAATATGAACTATAATAATGAACAGTTTACAGACTGGAACTCTTTTCATACATTCTGTTTACATTATAACAATCAACAGTTCACAGACTGGAACTCTTTTCATACATTCCGTTTTAATTATACACATCAGGGCTCATCGGGGTCTTCTTGTTTCCATCTCACTGTGCTATCAAACAGAAGTGTCGATTAACCATCTCTGTCGTACTCCGTGGCATAATAGGGGTGTGCACGATACATCCAAGGCATTGTCTGTTCACCATAACGTGGTACTATCCCTACATTGTAACAAAATGGCGAACCATACGTGAATACCTTGGGTCTCCTGTGTTCTCGTCGTGGCAGTTGATTTCCCCCAATATCAGAATTACTGGGGGTGGCTGGGGAAAAGGGGGACACACCATCCCAGGTGGATATTTTCCGGACCAATGTTGCCCTCCTGAGGTTGGTCAACTTCCACAGCTCCCGGCTCTGTCCCCGGCAGTTCATTCCCCAGTTGATTGTCAACATGGTGGGTTGTCTCCACGAAGCTCACGTCCCGCAGTTCTGGTGAGTCTGGTCGGGTGCTCTTGCGATGCAACACTGGATAATACTCATCCTCCTCATCATCCTCATCTGGATCCATCTCTGGCATCTTGTTTGGTCGTTGCCGAGTGGACTTTTTCTTGGACTGTGGCTGTCGTGAAGTCTCTAATGGCAAATGATCACATGGCAGCGAGAGATTGCGGTGGATTATCCTATATCTGCCCTTTCCCCTCTCAGGTTTCAGCTCATAAACTGGAAGGTCTTTGCTGACTTGACGAACCACTGTCTGAACAACATCCTCCCAGTGGTTTCTCAGTTTGCCTGGACCTCCGCGTGGGGTTAAGTTTCGAACTAGAACACGATCACCGGGCAACAGAATAGAATACTTTAGTTTACTGTCATATAGTCTCTTAGTCCTGGCAGCAGCTTTGTTGTTATTTTCTTGCGTGATCACATACGCTTCCATACCCTGTTACACTTCTTCACATAGTCCTTCTGGTTGGTGTCACCCTAGTTAGAGTCTGGATTCAAACTAAACAACATATCAACTGGTAAACGTGGTGAACGTCCATAAAGTAAGTAAAAAGGTGAAAATCCTGTCACCTCACTTTGGTACAGTTGTAAGCATAAACTAGTTTGTTTAGTAAGTCTTTCCAGTTACTCTTTTGTTTCTCTGTCAGTGTCTTTAACATCTGGATCAGTGTTCGATTAAATTGTTCAACCTGTCCATTTCCCTGTGGGTGGTAGGTCCTTGAACCCGCAACCCCACAATATTCCTTCAGTTGAGCAAAAAAGTTGATTTTCAAATTCACCACGCTGATCATTGTGAATCCGAAGAAGGAACCCAAGCGTTAAAGCATAGTCATTAAAGATTTTGTTTGCCGCTGTTTTGCCAGATTTGGACGTTGTAGCAGATATTCACATATGAACACTTGGGTCATCCATCATATCAGCCCTGAAGACTGGGGCAAATGTCTTGTATTCTTGCATGCCTTACCCCACGACTCATTATCTAGTGCGACCTGAACCCTATTACTACCCTACCCCGACAGTATAGACTTATTAGACAGCAGACTTGCATTCGAATGTGACTGACACCACCCTACGGAGACCCGACAGATGACTGTGCCTCTACTGGTACTTGACTACTTGTTGTTGGTATAGTCAAGATGTTGGGGGACATCTTTTTAAGCAGGGGAGAGTGTAGGGGGTTAGAAATTACCTCCGTTACTGTATGTTATTCGATTTGACTACCAAGTCAGGAGAGGGCGCTACGCGCCTGTGGATGGAACAGAGGAAGACGATGTAGGCTAAGCTAACGCATGCGCATTTCGTCATAAATGCCGCTGTGTGAAGCTGATTAACACGGTTGTCTCGTGTCGTCTTTTCCTCGTCGTTCACAGGTATTCAAAATAATAAGTGTTAGACATCCTCAAGATGTTAAAGTAATTGGGGACTTGTTGGGCGATGCTATATATGAAACCTTGTTTTGTGGCTTTGATGAATGTTTTGTGGCTTTGATGAATTTGGATTTTTGGATGTCAATTGTAGTTCCCAGTACAACACACACGAGCGTGCAGACGTGCATAAGCATGTGCGAATGTGGAGGATATATATACAATGTATAGATGTTGAATGTATAGATCTACACATGAATGTATTCTGTATTCTGTAATGTATTTCTCTCTCTCTCTCTCTCTCTCT
The DNA here is from genome assembly GCF_051943395.1 of Hippocampus bargibanti. NCBI lineage: Eukaryota > Metazoa > Chordata > Actinopteri > Syngnathiformes > Syngnathidae > Hippocampus > Hippocampus bargibanti. The sequence continues at coordinate 22,011,405 of NC_142734.1, forward strand.
CTCTCTCTCTCTCTCTCTCTCTCTCTCTCTCTCTCTCTCTCTCTCTCTCTTTCTCTATCTATCTATCTTCTATCTATCTATCTCTATCTATCTATCTATCTATCTATCTATCTATCTATCTATCTATCTATCTATCTATCTATCTATCTATCTATCTATCTATCTATCTATCTATCTATCTATCTATGTCTATCTGTCTATCTGTCTATGTAGTCTAATTGTCTATCTGTCTGTCTGTCTATCTTCTCTATCTAGTCTATCTGTCTATCTGTCTATCTGTCTATCTAGTCTATCTATCTAGTCGATCTAGTCTATCTAGTCTATCTGTCTATCTCTCTATCTATCTCTCTCTATCTCTCTCTCTCTCTCACTCTCTCCCTCTCTCTCTCTCTGTCTATCTCTCTCTATATATCTCTCTATCTCTCTCTCTATCTCTGTATCTCTATCTCTCTATCTCTCTATCTATATCTCTCTCTTTCTCTATCTCTAAATCTATCTCTCCCTTTATCGCTACCCTCTCTATCTCTCTACCTCTCTCTATGTCTACCTCTACCTCTAAATCTATCTCTCTATCTATCTCCATTTATCTCTATCTCTATTTCTATTTCTCTCTCTATCTCTACCTCTCTCACTTTATCTCTCTCTCTATCTCTTTCTCTATCTCTAAATCTATCTCCCTATCTCTCTCTATATATATCTCTACCTCTACCCTCTCTATCTCTCTACCTCTCTCTATCTCTACCTCTACATCTAAATCTCTATGTCTCTCTATCTCTCTATCTTTAAACACCATTCATTCATTCATTTCATTTAAACAGCTTCTTCCCCCAAGCCATTAACTCTTTGAACTCTTTGAACTCTTTCAAATGTAGCCAAAATGGAACTGTATCGTGCCACTTAGCAGTTTTTTTACGACGATACTAGTGCAGCGTGTTCTACCGGAAACAAATTCCTTGTGTGTTGTACATACTTGGCAATAAAGATAATTCTGATTCTGATTCTGATCTCTCTCTCTCTGTCTCTATTCATCTCTATCTCTAGTTCTCTCTTTCTCTCTCTATCTCTATCTCTCTCTATCTCTACCTACCTCTCTACCTACCTCTCGATCTCTCTATCTCTCTACCTCTATCTCTACCTCTACCCTCTCTATCTCTATCTCTAGATCTCTATCTCTAGATCACTCTCTCTCTATCTCTCTGTATCTCTCTCTCTATGTCTCTCTCTATCTGTCTTTCTCTCTCTATCTATCTTTACATCTCTCTCTATATCTCTCTCACTACTGACGATGGCACACGACAGACGATGTGTGTCATCTATGATGTCCCAAAGTCACAACCTCCCATCCCTGAGGCACAGCTCCCACACAACTCTCAACATCAAGGCTAATCTCATGTGAGGACCATCCATTGGCACAAATGGACAGAATAACATCACGTCCAGTGTTTCATGATTCTCGTCAATGGATGCTACAGCTGCGTGTTTGCTTTCAACATTTAGCTTGTAGTCGACGTGCACATTCCACCATGATGACCCTGATCCACTGGTGGAAAGACGCTTTGATCCTCTCCTCTTTCATCCAGAACTGCTTCATGTCATCACAAAGAGGGTACAGCAAGTCCTGAAGAATGAATGTCTCTCTGTGTCTTTGTTTTGTCATATTGTCTCTATGTAACGGAATTGTGCACTTCGATTATTAAATTATGAAGGAAGTGACGCAACGGCGCACAGTGTGGCACTATGTCCCGCCCATAGTTTCCAGAACAATCTCGAGGAGATTCAGGGTGAGTCGCAATTTTCTGTTGGTCTTGATTAACGCGCATTTTCATGACAATATCTTATTTTGTTTCCCCTTTTGTACTGTCTAGTGTTATCTAATTAGTTCCCTTATTCATTTCGAGTCCAGATTACTTTTTGTGTCATTATTTACTTCACGTTTTGTCGAGTGGAACTTTGGAGCACATGTGATTTTCTATCGCAGTTAATCACAAGACGAAACCGATGCGACTTCACCCATCCCTTCTGCCATACTGTGTTACAGGTAATAATTGTTTCATTTCGTTTTTATTGAACAATATTTAGTTTCTTGTGTCGTGTTTCATTTGCCCGTGAGTGTCCGTGGCGGGTTGAACTGCGCGCCAGCCATTACAAGCGCACCGCGTGTTCTGCCGAGTCTCCGCCCATGATGCGTTCAGGGACATCTTGTAAATAACAGTGAACTTGTGTTGTATTCTGTTTTTCTGTAAATAACCACTATACAATCACACGTTGTTAATTCTGTTTTGTTATCTACAATGTTTTGCATTTGAAAACAATCTCGAGGAGATTCAGGCTAATCACAAGACGAAACCCATGCAACTTCACCCATCCCTTCTGCCATACTGTGTTGCAGAAATAAAAGAAATATAAAGATACATCCACACGTCTCGTCTTCATTAATACGGCAGCATTGTGGAGATGAAGACAGTCACTGTTGTGACACCCGTCACATCTATACTGTCATATTATTTGTTATTTAGTTTTTTTTTGTTCTTTTGACTTCAAGACGGCGCCGCGAGAGTGGCTGTCTTTCCAGCAGCTCATGTATTTTGTTTTTCTACTTTCATTCCTGTCATCACTTTGCTGCTGTGAAATGTAAATTTATCCACTGTGAGACGAATAAAGGCATATCCAATCCAATAACCTGGGGGGCTACTCTTGGTTCTCAATACTCGACCAAGGCAGCGCTTACCACCAGGGCTTTGTTGATGACACTTCCAGGCATCTAACGGCTTTCAGCACCCCTTGGGGGCTGTACGAGTGGCTCCGGCTCCCATTTGGCCTAACTAATGCGCCAGCAGCCTTTCAAAGATGTACGGAGGACGTTCTTGATGGCCTGAGGGACGAATGCTGCTCTCCTACGTCCAAATAAATGTGAACTGTTCAAACGACAAGTGAGGTAATTGGGTCGTCTCGTGTCAAGTGATGGTGACCCACATTCACTGTGTACACGGAAAATAACCCCCTCGCGTACGTCTTAAGCACGGCCAAACTCAATGCTGCCGGACATCGCTGGGTGGGTGAATTGGCGGATTTCCACTTCACAATAAAGTCCAGGCAAGGCGAATGCTGATGCAGACACACTGTCGCGTTATCCATTTAAGCTGGGGGGACACATTGGAGGAGTACATTGAAACTTTGCCCCCAGACGTGGTTTACACCATATGGCAGGGGGACAAGGCTGTGGCTGAGGAGGATATGCCATAGATGGCTGTGTTGCAACTCACCTCTGATGGTGAGGATTTTCTTCCGGTGACAGTCCCCGTTATCACTCCAGATGATATCAGAGCTGCTCAGGGAGAGGATGCGCATCAATCTCTGAGGTAATGACACTGAAGAGGAGGGGATGAAACCCCAATGACAAAGATAAAAGACAAATGGGACCAGAGGCAAGGAGACTAGTACACGAATGGAATACACTGAAACTGGACAAGGGAATTTTATACAGACAGGCGGGGAAATGCAAAAAGCTCGTTCTCCCTATTAAGCTGAAGTCGACTGTGCTCAAACTCCTGCATGATGACATGGGTCATGTTGGAGCTGACAAGGTGATCAACCTTGCAAGACAGAGTTTCTATTGGCCATTCATGCAGCACGAAAAAGAAAACTACGTAATTCGCCAGTGTTCCTGCATTTAACAGAAACGACCCACCCTTTCCAGAAAAAGCACCCATGGGCAACATCACTACTAGTGCCCCATTTGAGCTCATGCTATTGATTATCTCATCTTGAGCCAAGTAAAGGAGGCTATGAATATATTCTAGTCCTGGTAGACCACTTTACTCGTTTCTCACAAGCCTACCCGACTAAGAATAGGTCAGGCAAGGTTGCTGCTGAGAAAATCTTTAGTGATTTTATTCCACGGTTCTCTTATCCAGAGAGTACATCATGATCAAGGTCGGGAGTTTGAAAACAGTCTATTCCAGCAGCTTCAACAGTTGGCTGGCATTGCGCATTCCCGAACCACCCCATACCATCCGCAGAGCAACAGTAATTGGGGACTTGCTGGGCGATGCTATATAAGAAACCTTGTGTTGTGGCTTTGATGAATGAAATTGCTGAATTGATGTTTTGATGAGGCGGCCCGGTAGTCGAGTGGTTAGCACAACGGCTTCACAGTGCAGATGTCGCCGGTTCGCGTCCCGGTCCGGCCTCCCTGTGTGGAGTTTGCATGTTCTCCCCCGACCCGCGTGGGTTTTCTCCGGGTCCTCCGGTTTCCTCCCGCACTCCAAAAACATGCATGGCAGGCAGATTGACCACTCCAAATTGTCCCTAGGTGTGAGTGTGAGAGTGACTGTTGTATGTCTTTGTGTGCCCTGCGATTGGCTGGCAACCAATTCAGGGTGTCCACCGCCTCGTGCCCGAAGACAGCTGAGATAGGCTGCAGCAACCCCCGCGACCCTAATGAGGAATAAGCGGTACGGAAAATGAGATGAGATGAGATGAGATGTTTTGATGAGTAAATGAGTTAGTCATAAATGCCGCTGTGTGAAGCCGATTAACACGGTTGTCTCATGTCGTCTTTTCCTCGTCGTTCACAGTGCTACCTGCCTGTGACGCCTTTGGACCGACCCAGGTATCCCCAGGCCTGAGGCCGGTTACAATTGGGCGTCACAGGCAGGTAGCACCGTGAACGATGAGGAAAAGACGACACGAGACAACCTTGTTAGAGGTATCTGCAGCGAATGGCACAGCGGTTCCCTTTCATGGATGGGCTAATGTTGGGTTGCAGATACGGAGTGGAAACCATGGACATGCTGACATACAAGTTCCCATACTATCAGGACGAGTTGTGTTAACTGTCCTCTCGTAGGAAGCAATGTGATTGCAGAAATGATCAAAGAGAACAATGAACAGGTGGACATTTTAGCCATACTGAAAGAAGCCATGAGTGTCAACGAACGCACAGTAGAGACCTTGATTTCTGTTCTTCAGAAATTGGGCCCTGATGAGACAATCCTCCAGTACCCTGTGTGTGTTGGGAAGAAGAGGCTCATTATTCCTGCGGGCAAGATATGGGAGGTGAAGTGCAGAGTCAGAGCATGGCCCAAGGGGGGAACAATGCTATTTGAGCCCAGTATAGGGAACAACTGCCCTGAGGGGCGAGAGCCGTTCTCTTCGTTAGTACATGTACCCAGTGGGCCTACAAAAATTGGAAAAATTCCCATTCAGAATGTTAGTAAACATGACATTCATCTTTCACAGAGAACTATTCTGGGCTCAATTGAGGAAGTTACTGGGGTCATGCCCAATGTATGTGAATGTAGCCACAAGGGGGCACAAGCCAGTGTCTTATTGTGCTGGTCCCAAGCCCGGATAAATACAGAGACTGTGTCGGAAGGGCATCCGACGTAAAAAAATAAAATAAAAAAAATGCCAAAACAAATATGCGAATCAAACCTATGAATCCCATACCGGATCGGTGGTGGAATGGGGAGGTGCAATACAGTGAAAGAGGTTAGCAAAGAAGAAGTGGGACACTGAGAGGACGGACGAGAGGAGAGAGCAGCAGTACATGGAGATGCAGCGCACGGTTAAAGTAAAGGTGGCAAAGGCCAAACAAGAGGCCTATGATGACTTATATGCTCGGCTGGACAGCAAGGAAGGTGAGACTGATCTTTACAGGCTGGCGAGAGAGAGAGACAAAGACGGTAAGGACCTGCAGCTGGTTCGGGTGATTAAGGTAAGAGATGGCAATGTATTGGCATGTGGCAATGTGCCAGTGGTGTGATGGCAAGATGGAAAGAGTACTTTGAAGATTTGATGAATGAGGAAAATGAGGAGGAACAAAGAGTAGAAGACTTGAATGTTGTGGACCAAGACGTAGCAAGCATTAGCAAGGATGAAGTGAGGAGGGCGCTGAAGAGGATGAAGGGGGGAAAGGCACTCGGGCCTGATGATTTACCAATCGAGGTATGGAAGTGTCTTGGAGAGGTGGCGGTGGTGTTCCTGACTGGGTTATTCAACAAGATCTTAGATTGAACAGATGCCTGAAGAATGGAGACGAAGTGGACTTGTGCCATTTTTAAGAACAAAGGAGATGTGGAAGATTCAGCCTTTTGTTTAGCTGTGAGGATCATATGAACTTCTTATTGCCTTAAACGCATTTTCAGAGCAAGAGAAACACGTTTTCTGAACTTAATGTTTTATTCATTGTTTTAACTTTTTTTTTGCGTTTAAGGCAATAAAAAGTTCATATGATCCTCACAGCTAAACAAAAGGATGAATCTTCATGTTTTCACTTGTATAAGTGTCAGATGAGCACTCTGCAGCCTAATATATACACTAATTTCATCATAAAACTTGAAACCATTAAGAAAACATTAAGGTCAGAAAATGTGTTTCTCTTGCTCTGAAAATGCATTTAAGGCAATAAAAAGTTCATATGATCCTCAGAGCTAAACAAAAGGCCGAATCTTCATGTTTTCACTTGTATAAGTATCAGATAAGCACTTTGCAGCCTATATAGACACTAATTTCATCATAAAACTTGAAACCATTAAGAAAACATTAAGTTCAGAAAATGTGTTTCTCTTGCTCTGAAAATGCGTTTAAGGCAATAAAAAGTTCTAATGATCATCACAGCTAAACAAAAGGCTGAATCTTCATGTTTTCACTTGTATACGTGTCAGATTAGCACTCTCCAGCCTATATAGACACTAATTTCATCATAAAACTTGAAACCATTAAGAAAACATTAAGTTCAGAAAATGTGTTTCTCTTGCTCTGAAAATGCGTTTAAGGCAATAAAAAGTTCATTTTATCCTCACAGCTAAACAAAAGGCTGAATCTTCATGTTTTCACTTGTAGTGTCAGATGAGCACTCTGCAGCCTATATAGACACAATTTCATCATAAAACTTGAAACCATTAAGAAAACATTTAGTTCAGAAAATGTGTTTCTCTTGCTCTGAAAATGCGTTTAAGGCAATAAAAAGTTCATATGATCCTCACAGCTAAACAAAAGGCTGAATCTTCATGTTTTCACTTGTATAAGTGTCAGATGAGCACTCTGCAGCCTAATTTCATCAAAAAAGTTAAAACAAAGAATAAAACATTAAGTTCAGAAAACGTGTTTCTCTTCCTCTGAAAATGCGTTTAAGGCAATAAAAAGTTCATATGATCATCACAGCTAAACAAAAGGCTGAATCTTCATGTTTTCACTTGTACAAGTGTCAGATCAGCACACTGCAGCCTATATACACACTAATTTCATTAAAAAAAGTGAAAACAATGAATAAAACATTAAGTTCAGAAAACGTGTTTCTCTTCCTCTGAAAATGCGTTTAAGGCAATAAAAAGTTCTTATGATCCTTACAGCTAAACAAAAGGCTGAATCTTCATGTTTTCACTTGTATAAGTGTCAGATCAGCACTCTGCAGCCTAATTTCATCAAAAAAGTTAAAACAATGAATAAAATATTAAGTTCAGAAAACGTGTTTCTCTTCCTCTGAAAATGCGTTTAAGGCAATAAAAAGTTCTTATGATCCTCACAGCTAAACAAAAGGCTGAATCTTCATCTTTTCACTTGTATAAGTATCAGATGAGCCCTCTGCAGCCTATATAGACACTAATTTCATCATAAAACTTGAAACCATTAAGAAAACATTAAGTTCAGAAAATGTGTTTCTCTTGCTCTGAAAATGCGTTTAAGGCAATAAAAAGTTCTAATGATCATCACCGCTAACCAAAAGGCTGAATCTTCATCTTTTCACTTGTATAAGTGTCAGATGAGCACTCTGCAGCCTATATGGACACTAATTTCATCATAAAACTTGAAACCATTAAGAAAACATTAAATTCAGAAAATGTGTTTCTCTTGCTCTGAAAATGCGTTTTAAGGCAATAAAAAGTTCATATGATCCTCACAGCTAAACAAAAGGCTGAATCTTCATGTTTTCACTTGTATAAGTGTCAGATCAGCACACTGCAGCCTATACACACACTAATTTCATTAAAAAAAAGTGAAAACAATGAATAAAACATTAAGTTCAGAAAACGTGTTTCTCTTCCTCTGAAAATGCGTTTAAGGCAATAAAAAGTTCTTATGATCCTCACAGCTAAACAAAAGGCTGAATCTTCATGTTTTCACTTGTATAAGTGTCAGATGAGCACTCTGCAGCCTATATGGACACTAATTTCATCATAAAACTTGAAACCATTAAGAAAACATTAAGTTCAGAAAATGTGTTTCTCTTGCTCTCTGAAAATGCAATAAAAAGTTCATATGATCATCACAGCTAAACAAAAGGCTGAATCTTCATGTTTTCACTTGTATAAGTGTCAGATCAGCACACTGCAGCCTATATACACACTAATTTCATTAAAAAAAAGTGAAAACAATGAATAAAACATTAAGTTCAGAAAACGTGTTTCTCTTCTCTGAAAATGCGTTTAAGGCAATAAAAAGTTCTTATGATCCTCACAGCTAAACAAAAGGCTGAATCTTCATGTTTTCACTTGTATAAGTGTCAGATGAGCACTCTGCAGCCTATATGGACACTAATTTCATCATAAAACTTGAAACCATTAAGAAAACATTAAATTCAGAAAATGTGTTTCTCTTGCTCTGAAAATGCGTTTAAGGCATTAAAAGTTCATATGATCCTCACAGCTAAACAAAAGGCTGAATCTTCATGTTTTCACTTGTATAAGTGTCAGATCAGCACACTGCAGCCTATATACACACTAATTTCATTAAAAAAAAGTGAAAACCATGAATAAAACATTAAGTTCAGAAAACGTGTTTCTCTTCCTCTGAAAATGCGTTTAAGGCAATAAAAAGTTCTTATGATCCTCACAGCTAAACAAAAGGCTGAATCTTCATGTTTTCACTTGTATAAGTGTCAGATGAGCACTCTGCAGCCTATATGGACACTAATTTCATCATAAAACTTGAAACCATTAAGAAAACATTAAATTCAGAAAATGTGTTTCTCTTGCTCTGAAAATGCGTTTAAGGCAATAAAAAGTTCATATGATCTCACAGCTAAACAAAAGGCTGAATCTTCATGTTTTCACTTGTATAAGTGTCAGATCAGCACACTGCAGCCATATACACACTAATTTCATTAAAAAAAAGTGAAAACAATGAATAAAACATTAAGTTCAGAAAACGTGTTTCTCTTCCTCTGAAAATGCGTTTAAGGCAATAAAAAGTTCTTTTGATCCTCACAGCTAAACAAAAGGCTGAATCTTCATGTTTTCACTTGTATAAGTGTCAGATGAGCACTCTGCAGCCTATATGGACACTAATTTCATCATAAAACTTGAAACCATTAAGAAAACATTAAGTTCAGAAAATGTGTTTCTCTTGCTCTGAAAATGCAATAAAAATTCATATGATCCTCACAGCTAAACAAAAGGCTGAATCTTCATGTTTTCACTTGTATAAGTGTCAGATCAGCACACTGCCAAAACTGTCCCCGATCGTCACCCACTCCCACGCATTCAAGATCTGCTAGATAACCTGGGGGCTACTCTTGGTTCTCAATACTCGACCAAGGCAGCGCTTACCACCAGGGCTTTGTTGATGACAGTTCCAGGCATCTAACGGCTTTCAGCACCCCTTGGGGGCTGTACGAGTGGCTCCACTTCACGTTTGGCCTAACTAATGCGCCAGCAGCCTTTCAAAGATGTATGGAGGACGTTCTTGATGGCCACGAATGCTGCTCTCCTTATCTGGATGATGTGCTCTGCTTTTCTAAATTATTTCATGAACACGTAGAGGACCTGAGGAAAGTGCTTCACCGCCTGCGGGAGCATGGCATAAAGCTACGTCCGAATACATGTGAACTGTTCAAACGACAAGTGAGGTACTTGGGTTGTCTCGTGTCAAGTGATGGTGTCCGCATAGACCCTAAAGACCAGGAAGCCGTTTTGCAGTTAAAAGAGAGAGAACCACGCAATGTGGGGGAAGTCAGAGCTCTATTGGGGTTCTTGGGCTACGATAGATCCTTCGTACAGGACTTTGCCAGGATTGCACGGCCGCTGTTTAAACTGGTAGAGGGGGCCACTCAGCCTGACCAGAGGCCAGTTCACAACACCGCTGCACGCCAAAGGAAAGTCACCAAGTTAGGCCAGCTTCCCTCTGCTAATCCTGTCCAGTGGGGCCCCGAACACAGTGCTGTGGTCTCCCGCCTGGTAGATATATTGACCTGTCCACCTATTTTAGCCTACCCAGACTTTAATCTGCCCTTTGTGTTAAATACGGACGCATCCAATGAAGGTCTGGGGGCTGTTCTTTAGCAGCAGCAGGAAGATAAACTTCGCGTTGTTGATTCCAGAACACGCTCACCTTCAGAGAAAAATTATCATCTCCATTCTGGAAAGCTTGAGTTTCTGGCGTTGAAGTGGGCAATCTGCAACAAATTTCGAGATTATCTCTACTATGCACCCACATTCACTGTGTACACGGACAATAACCCCCTCGCATACGTCCTAAGCACGGCCAAACTCAATGCTGCCGGACATCGCTGGGTGGGTAAATTGGCGGATTTTCACTTTACAATAAAGTACAGGCCAGACAAGGCGAATGCTAATGCCGACACACTGTCGCGTTATCCAGTTAAGCACACAGAGGAGTACACTGAAACTTTGCCCCCAGACGTGGTTTCCACCATATGGCAGGGGGACAAGGCTGTGGTTGAGGAGGATGTGCCATGGATGGCTGTGTTGCAACTCACCTCTGATGATGAGGATTTTCTTCCGGTGACAGTCCCCGTTATCACTCCAGATGATATCAGAGCTGCTCAGGAAGAGGATGCGTCAATCACTGAGGTAATGACTGAAGAGGAGGGGATGGAACCCCAATGACAAAGATAAAAGACAAATGGGACCAGAGGCGGGGAGACTAGTACATGAATGGAATAGACTGAAACTTGACAAGGGAATTTTATACAGACAGGCGGCGAAATGGAAACAGCTCGTTCTCCCTAGTAAGCTGAAGTCGACGGTGCTCAAACACCTGCATGATGACATGGGTCATGTTGGAGCTGACAAGGTGATCAACCTTGCAAGGCAGAGGTTCTATTTGCCATTTATGCAGCACGAAATAGAAAACTACGTAATTCGCCAGTGTTCCTGCATTAAACAGAAACGACCCACCATTCAAGCACCCATGGGCAACATCACTACTAGTGCCCCATTTGAGCTCATTTCTATTGATTATCTCCATCTTGAGCCAAGTAAAGGAGGATATGAGTATATTCTAGTCCTGGTAGACCACTTTACTCGTTTAGCACAAGCCTACCCGACTAAGAATAAGTCAGGCAAGGTTGCTGCTGACAAAATCTTTAGTGATTTTATTCCACGGTTCTCTTATCCTGAGAGACTACATCATAATCAAGGTCGGGAGTTTGAAAACAGTCTATTCCAGCGGCTTCAACAGTTGTCTGGCATTGCACATTCCCGAACCACTCCATACCATCCGCAGAGCAACCCTGTAGAACGTCTCAATAGAACACTGTTACAGATGCTACGACTCTCCAAGAATAAAGGAAAGCTGAGTGGAAAGACTATTTGCCTCATGTAGTTCATGCGTACAACTGTACAAGACATGAGTCCACTGGCTATTCACCGTTCTTCCTCCTCTATGGAAGGTCTCCCCGGTTGCCCATCGACTTAGTTTTTGGTCTGACAGCTGACCAAGAAGTAAAAAGCCGACAGGAATATGCACGTAAGTGGGCCTGTCGAATGCAAGATGCTTACAGAATTGCCTCCGAGAACAGTCAAAACAGCTCTGAAAAAAGGAAGAAATACTATGACCGTGGTGTTAAAGGCATTGCACTCCAGCCAGGAGATTGTGTACTTGTCAGGAACCTATCATCATTTTCAGAGCAAGAGAAACACGTTTTCTGAACAAAATTAGTTTAGTTTTAATTTTTATGATGTATCTATTTAGGCTGCAGAGGGCTAATTTGACACGTATACAAGTCAAAACATGAAGATTCAGCCTTTTGTTTAGCTGTGAGGATCATGTGAGCTTTTTATTGCCTTAAACGCATTTTCAGAGCAAGAGAAACATGTTTTCTGAATTTAATGTTTTCTTCATGGTTTGAAGTTTTATGATGAAGTTAGTGTCTATTTAGGCTACAGAGTGCTAATCTGACACTTATACAAGTGAAAACATGAAGATTCAGCTTCTGTTTAGCTGTGATGATCATGTGAACTTTTTATTGCCTTAAACGCATTTTCAGAGAAAGAGAAACACGTTTTCTGAACAAAATGTTTTCTGCATTGTTTTAACTTTTATGATGTATCTATTTAGGCTGAAGAGGGCTAATTGGCACTTATACATGTCAAAACACGAAGATTCAGCCTTTTGTTTAGCTATGAGGATCATATGCGCTTTTTATTGCCTTAAACGCATTTTCAGAGCAAGAGAAACACGTTTTCTGAATTTAATGTTTTCTTCATGGTTTGAAGTTTTTTGATGAAATTAGTGTCTAAATAGGCTGCACAGTGCTAATCTGACATTTATACAAGTGAAAACATTAAGATATAGGCTTCTGTTTAGCTGTGATGATCATGCGAACTTTTTATTGCCTTAAACGCATTTTCAGAGCAAGAGAAACACCTTTTCTGAACAAAATGTTTTCTGCATTGTTTTAACTTTTATGATGAATCTATTTAAGGTGCAGAGGGCTAATCTTACATTCATACAAGTGAAAACATGAAGATTTACCCTTTTGTTTCGCTGTGAGGATCATATCAACTTTTTATTGCCTTAAACGCATTTTCAGAGCAAGAGAAACACGTTTTCTGAACTTAATGTTTTCTTCATGGTTTGAAGTTTTATGATGAAATTAGTGTCTAAATAGGCTGGCTGCACAGTGTTAATGTGACATTTATACAAGTTAAGCCTTTTGTTTACCTATGGGGATCATATGAAGTTTTTATTGCCTGTCCTTGAGAGTTTTGAAATGAAATGGATTATTATTATTATTAAACGCATTTTCAGAGCAAGAGAAACACGTTTTCTGAAGTAAATGTTTTCTTCATGGTTTTATGTTTTATAATGAAATTTGTGTGTATTTAGGCTGCAGAGTGCTAATGTTGCGCTCTCCACTATGGTAAAGGAGATACGGTGTTGTGGGATCCAGAAAAAAAACACAAGACAAGCAGTGCGACACGTCTTGACTCAACAGTGGTTTACTTCGAATGCCCAGATGTAATGCAAACGTATGCGCACAACAATTTCCTGTCCAACGATCTAAATCGGTCCGACACGAAACACTTACCGAAGCAGGCGTTCCTTGTTTAAATAAACATTTTCGATATATATCATTTGTAAAACAATATAACTACGCGAATGTAACCAAAATACGAAATAAGATACTTTACAACCTGTCACATACTCCCCCTTAAAATAGATGTTGTCCCCAACATGTACTAGTAAATATAAATGCGCTGGACGACATGCCCAAAACAATTACGCATGGTATTATGAACTGCATCCAAATATGAACTATAATAATGAACAGTTTACAGACTGGAACTCTTTTCATACATTCTGTTTACATTATAACAATCAACAGTTCACAGACTGGAACTCTTTTCATACATTCCGTTTTAATTATACACATCAGGGCTCATCGGGGTCTTCTTGTTTCCATCTCACTGTGCTATCAAACAGAAGTGTCGATTAACCATCTCTGTCGTACTCCGTGGCATAATAGGGGTGTGCACGATACATCCAAGGCATTGTCTGTTCACCATAACGTGGTACTATCCCTACATTGTAACAAAATGGCGAACCATACGTGAATACCTTGGGTCTCCTGTGTTCTCGTCGTGGCAGTTGATTTCCCCCAATATCAGAATTACTGGGGGTGGCTGGGGAAAAGGGGGGCACACCATCCCAGGTGGATATTTTCCGGACCAATGTTGCCCTCCTGAGGTTGGTCAACTTCCACAGCTCCCGGCTCTGTCCCCGGCAGTTCATTCCCCAGTTGATTGTCAACATGGTGGGTTGTCTCCACGAAGCTCACGTCCCGCAGTTCTGGTGAGTCTGGTCGGGTGCTCTTGCGATGCAACACTGGATAATACTCATCCTCCTCATCATCCTCATCTGGATCCATCTCTGGCATCTTGTTTGGTCGTTGCCGAGTGGACTTTTTCTTGGACTGTGGCTGTCGTGAAGTCTCTAATGGCAAATGATCACATGGCAGCGAGAGATTGCGGTGGATTATCCTATATCTGCCCTTTCCCCTCTCAGGTTTCAGCTCATAAACTGGAAGGTCTTTGCTGACTTGACGAACCACTGTCTGAACAACATCCTCCCAGTGGTTTCTCAGTTTGCCTGGACCTCCGCGTGGGGTTAAGTTTCGAACTAGAACACGATCACCGGGCAACAGAATAGAATACTTTAGTTTACTGTCATATAGTCTCTTAGTCCTGGCAGCAGCTTTGTTGTTATTTTCTTGCGTGATCACATACGCTTCCATACCCTGTTACACTTCTTCACATAGTCCTTCTGGTTGGTGTCACCCTAGTTAGAGTCTGGATTCAAACTAAACAACATATCAACTGGTAAACGTGGTGAACGTCCATAAAGTAAGTAAAAAGGTGAAAATCCTGTCACCTCACTTTTGGTACAGTTGTAAGCATAAACTAGTTTGTTTAGTAAGTTTTTCCAGTTACTCTTTTGTTTCTCTGTCAGTGTCTTTAACATCTGGATCAGTGTTCGATTAAATTGTTCAACCTGTCCATTTCCCTGTGGGTGGTAGGTCCTTGAACCCGCAACCCCACAATATTACTTCAGTTGAGCAAAAAGTTGATTTTCAAATTCACCACGCTGATCATTGTGAATCCGAAGAAGGAACCCAAGCGTTAAAGCATAGTCATTAAAGATTTTGTTTGCCGCTGTTTTGCCAGATTTGGACGTTGTAGCAGATATTCACATATGAACACTTGGGTCATCCATCATATCAGCCCTGAAGACTGGGGCAAATGTCTTGTATTCTTGCATGCCTTACCCCACGACTCATTATCTAGTGCGACCTGAACCCTATTACTACCCTACCCCGACAGTATAGACTTATTAGACAGCAGACTTGCATTCGAATGTGACTGACACCACCCTACGGAGACCCGACAGATGACTGTGCCTCTACTGGTACTTGACTACTTGTTGTTGGTATAGTCAAGATGTTGGGGGACATCTTTTTAAGCAGGGGAGAGTGTAGGGGGTTAGAAATTACCTCCGTTACTGTATGTTATTCGATTTGACTACCAAGTCAGGAGAGGGCGCTACGCGCCTGTGGATGGAACAGAGGAAGACGATGTAGGCTAAGCTAACGCATGCGCATTTCGTCATAAATGCCGCTGTGTGAAGCTGATTAACACGGTTGTCTCGTGTCGTCTTTTCCTCGTCGTTCACAGGTATTCAAAATAATAAGTGTTAGACATCCTCAAGATGTTAAAGTAATTGGGGACTTGTTGGGCGATGCTATATATGAAACCTTGTTTTGTGGCTTTGATGAATGTTTTGTGGCTTTGATGAATTTGGATTTTTGGATGTCAATTGTAGTTCCCAGTACAACACACACGAGCGTGCAGACGTGCATAAGCATGTGCGAATGTGGAGGATATATATACAATGTATAGATGTTGAATGTATAGATCTACACATGAATGTATTCTGTATTCTGTAATGTATTTCTCTCTCTCTCTCTCTCTCTCTCTCTCTCTCTCTCTCTCTCTCTCTCTCTCTCTCTCTCTCTCTCTCTCTCTCTCTCTCTCTCTCTCTCTCTATCTATCTATCTATCTATCTATCTATCTATCTATCTATCTATCTATCTATCTATCTATCTATCTATCTATCTATCTATCTATCTATCTATCTCTATCTATGTCTATATATATGTCTATCTGTCTATCTGTCTATGTAGTCTAATTGTCTATCTGTCTGTCTGTCTATCTTCTCTATCTAGTCTATCTGTCTATCTGTCTATCTGTCTATCTAGTCTATCTATCTAGTCGATCTAGTCTATCTAGTCTATCTGTCTATCTCTCTATCTGTCTCTCTCTATCTCTCTCTCTCTCTCTCACTCTCTCCCTCTCTCTCTCTCTGTCTATCTCTCTCTATATATCTCTCTCTCTATCTCTCTATCTCTATCTCTCTATCTCTCTATCTATCTCTCTCTATCTCTCTCTTTCTCTATCTCTAAATCTATCTCTCCCTTTACCGCTACCCTCTCTATCTCTCTACCTCTCTCTATCTCTACCTCTACCTCTAAATCTATCTCTCTATCTATCTCTATTTATCTCTATCTCTATTTCTATTTCTCTCTCTATCTCTACCTCTCTCTTTATCTCTCTCTCTATCTCTTTCTCTATCTCTAAATCTATCTCCCTATCTCTCTCTATATATATCTCTACCTCTACCCTCTCTATCTCTCTACCTCTCTCTATCTCTACCTCTACCTCTAAATCTCTATGTCTCTCTATCTCTCTATCTTTAAACACCATTCATTCATTCATTTCATTTAAACAGCTTCTTCCCCCAAGCCATTAACTCTTTGAACTCTTTGAACTCTTTCAAATGTAGCCAAAATGGAACTGTATAGTGCCACTTAGCAGTTTTTTTTTACGACGATACTAGTGCAGCGTGTTCTACCGGAAACAAATTCCTTGTGTGTTGTACATACTTGGCAATAAAGATAATTCTGATTCTGATTCTGATCTCTCTCTCTCTGTCTCTATTCATCTCTATCTCTAGTTCTCTCTTTCTCTCTCTATCTCTATCTCTCTCTATCTCTACCTACCTCTCTACCTACCTCTCGATCTCTCTATCTCTCTACCTCTATCTCTACCTCTACCCTCTCTATCTCTATCTCTAGATCTCTATCTCTAGATCACTCTCTCTCTATCTCTCTGTATCTCTCTCTCTATGTCTCTCTCTATCTGTCTTTCTCTCTCTATCTATCTTTACATCTCTCTCTATATCTCTCTCACTACTGACGATGGCACACGACAGACGATGTGTGTCATCTATGATGTCCCAAAGTCACAACCTCCCATCCCTGAGGCACAGCTCCCACACAACTCTCAACATCAAGGCTAATCTCATGTGAGGACCATCCATTGGCACAAATGGACAGAATAACATCACGTCCAGTGTTTCATGATTCTCGTCAATGGATGCTACAGCTGCGTGTTTGCTTTCAACATTTAGCTTGTAGTCGACGTGCACATTCCACCATGATGACCCTGATCCACTGGTGGAAAGACGCTTTGATCCTCTCCTCTTTCATCCAGAACTGCTTCATGTCATCACAAAGAGGGTACAGCAAGTCCTGAAGAATGAATGTCTCTCTGTGTCTTTGTTTTGTCATATTGTCTCTATGTAACGGAATTGTGCACTTCGATTATTAAATTATGAAGGAAGTGACGCAACGGCGCACAGTGTGGCACTATGTCCCGCCCATAGTTTCCAGAACAATCTCGAGGAGATTCAGGGTGAGTCGCAATTTTCTGTTGGTCTTGATTAACGCGCATTTTCATGACAATATCTTATTTTGTTTCCCCTTTTGTACTGTCTAGTGTTATCTAATTAGTTCCCTTATTCATTTCGAGTCCAGATTACTTTTTGTGTCATTATTTACTTCACGTTTTGTCGAGTGGAACTTTGGAGCACATGTGATTTTCTATCTCAGTTAATCACAAGACGAAACCGATGCGACTTCACCCATCCCTTCTGCCATACTGTGTTGCAGGTAATAATTGTTTCATTTCGTTTTTATTGAACAATATTTAGTTTCTTGTGTCGTGTTTCATTTGCCCGTGAGTGTCCGTGGCGGGTTGAACTGCGCGCCAGCCATTACAAGCGCACCGCGTGTTCTGCCGAGTCTCCGCCCATGATGCGTTCAGGGACATCTTGTAAATAACAGTGAACTTGTGTTGTATTCTGTTTTTCTGTAAATAACCACTATACAATCACACGTTGTTAATTCTGTTTTGTTATCTACAATGTTTTGCATTTGAAAACAATCTCGAGGAGATTCAGGCTAATCACAAGACGAAACCCATGCAACTTCACCCATCCCTTCTGCCATACTGTGTTGCAGAAATAAAAGAAATATAAAGATACATCCACACGTCTCGTCTTCATTAATACGGCAGCATTGTGGAGATGAAGACAGTCACTGTTGTGACACCCGTCACATCTATACTGTCATATTATTTGTTATTTAGTTTTTTTTTGTTCTTTTGACTTCAAGACGGCGCCGCGAGAGTGGCTGTCTTTCCAGCAGCTCATGTATTTTGTTTTTCTACTTTCATTCCTGTCATCACTTTGCTGCTGTGAAATGTAAATTTATCCACTGTGAGACGAATAAAGGCATATCCAATCCAATAACCTGGGGGCTACTCTTGGTTCTCAATACTCGACCAAGGCAGCGCTTACCACCAGGGCTTTGTTGATGACACTTCCAGGCATCTAACGGCTTTCAGCACCCCTTGGGGGCTGTACGAGTGGCTCCGGCTCCCATTTGGCCTAACTAATGCGCCAGCAGCCTTTCAAAGATGTACGGAGGACGTTCTTGATGGCCTGAGGGACGAATGCTGCTCTCCTACGTCCAAATAAATGTGAACTGTTCAAACGACAAGTGAGGTAATTGGGTCGTCTCGTGTCAAGTGATGGTGACCCACATTCACTGTGTACACGGAAAATAACCCCCTCGCGTACGTCTTAAGCACGGCCAAACTCAATGCTGCCGGACATCGCTGGGTGGGTGAATTGGCGGATTTCCACTTCACAATAAAGTCCAGGCAAGGCGAATGCTGATGCAGACACACTGTCGCGTTATCCATTTAAGCTGGGGGGACACATTGGAGGAGTACATTGAAACTTTGCCCCCAGACGTGGTTTACACCATATGGCAGGGGGACAAGGCTGTGGCTGAGGAGGATATGCCATAGATGGCTGTGTTGCAACTCACCTCTGATGGTGAGGATTTTCTTCCGGTGACAGTCCCCGTTATCACTCCAGATGATATCAGAGCTGCTCAGGGAGAGGATGCGCATCAATCTCTGAGGTAATGACACTGAAGAGGAGGGGATGAAACCCCAATGACAAAGATAAAAGACAAATGGGACCAGAGGCAAGGAGACTAGTACACGAATGGAATACACTGAAACTGGACAAGGGAATTTTATACAGACAGGCGGGGAAATGCAAAAAGCTCGTTCTCCCTATTAAGCTGAAGTCGACTGTGCTCAAACTCCTGCATGATGACATGGGTCATGTTGGAGCTGACAAGGTGATCAACCTTGCAAGACAGAGTTTCTATTGGCCATTCATGCAGCACGAAAAAGAAAACTACGTAATTCGCCAGTGTTCCTGCATTTAACAGAAACGACCCACCCTTTCCAGAAAAAGCAC
The DNA here is from genome assembly GCF_051943395.1 of Hippocampus bargibanti. Taxonomy (NCBI): domain Eukaryota; kingdom Metazoa; phylum Chordata; class Actinopteri; order Syngnathiformes; family Syngnathidae; genus Hippocampus; species Hippocampus bargibanti. The sequence continues at coordinate 22,030,827 of NC_142734.1, forward strand.
CCATGGGCAACATCACTACTAGTGCCCCATTTGAGCTCATGCTATTGATTATCTTCATCTTGAGCCAAGTAAAGGAGGCTATGAATATATTCTAGTCCTGGTAGACCACTTTACTCGTTTCTCACAAGCCTACCCGACTAAGAATAGGTCAGGCAAGGTTGCTGCTGAGAAAATCTTTAGTGATTTTATTCCACGGTTCTCTTATCCAGAGAGTACATCATGATCAAGGTCGGGAGTTTGAAAACAGTCTATTCCAGCAGCTTCAACAGTTGGCTGGCATTGCGCATTCCCGAACCACCCCATACCATCCGCAGAGCAACAGTAATTGGGGACTTGCTGGGCGATGCTATATAAGAAACCTTGTGTTGTGGCTTTGATGAATGAAATTGCTGAATTGATGTTTTGATGAGGCGGCCCGGTAGTCGAGTGGTTAGCACAACGGCTTCACAGTGCAGATGTCGCCGGTTCGCGTCCCGGTCCGGCCTCCCTGTGTGGAGTTTGCATGTTCTCCCCGGACCCGCGTGGGTTTTCTCCGGGTCCTCCGGTTTCCTCCCGCACTCCAAAAACATGCATGGCAGGCAGATTGACCACTCCAAATTGTCCCTAGGTGTGAGTGTGAGAGTGACTGTTGTATGTCTTTGTGTGCCCTGCGATTGGCTGGCAACCAATTCAGGGTGTCCACCGCCTCGTGCCCGAAGACAGCTGAGATAGGCTGCAGCAACCCCTGCGACCCTAATGAGGAATAAGCGGTACGGAAAATGAGATGAGATGAGATGAGATGTTTTGATGAGTAAATGAGTTAGTCATAAATGCCGCTGTGTGAAGCCGATTAACACGGTTGTCTCATGTCGTCTTTTCCTCGTCGTTCACAGTGCTACCTGCCTGTGACGCCTTTGGACCGACCCAGGTATCCCCAGGCCTGAGGCCGGTTACAATTGGGCGTCACAGGCAGGTAGCACCGTGAACGATGAGGAAAAGACGACACGAGACAACCTTGTTAGAGGTATCTGCAGCGAATGGCACAGCGGTTCCCTTTCATGGATGGGCTAATGTTGGGTTGCAGATACGGAGTGGAAACCATGGACATGCTGACATACAAGTTCCCATACTATCAGGACGAGTTGTGTTAACTGTCCTCTCGTAGGAAGCAATGTGATTGCAGAAATGATCAAAGAGAACAATGAACAGGTGGACATTTTAGCCATACTGAAAGAAGCCATGAGTGTCAACGAACGCACAGTAGAGACCTTGATTTCTGTTCTTCAGAAATTGGGCCCTGATGAGACAATCCTCCAGTACCCTGTGTGTGTTGGGAAGAAGAGGCTCATTATTCCTGCGGGCAAGATATGGGAGGTGAAGTGCAGAGTCAGAGCATGGCCCAAGGGGGGAACAATGCTATTTGAGCCCAGTATAGGGAACAACTGCCCTGAGGGGCGAGAGCCGTTCTCTTCGTTAGTACATGTACCCAGTGGGCCTACAAAAATTGGAAAAATTCCCATTCAGAATGTTAGTAAACATGACATTCATCTTTCACAGAGAACTATTCTGGGCTCAATTGAGGAAGTTACTGGGGTCATGCCCAATGTATGTGAATGTAGCCACAAGGGGGCACAAGCCAGTGTCTTATTGTGCTGGTCCCAAGCCCGGATAAATACAGAGACTGTGTCGGAAGGGCATCCGACGTAAAAAAATAAAATAAAAAAAATGCCAAAACAAATATGCGAATCAAACCTATGAATCCCATACCGGATCGGTGGTGGAATGGGGAGGTGCAATACAGTGAAAGAGGTTAGCAAAGAAGAAGTGGGACACTGAGAGGACGGACGAGAGGAGACAGCAGTACATGGAGATGCAGCGCACGGTTAAAGTAAAGGTGGCAAAGGCCAAACAAGAGGCCTATGATGACTTATATGCTCGGCTGGACAGCAAGGAAGGTGAGACTGATCTTTACAGGCTGGCGAGAGAGAGAGACAAAGACGGTAAGGACCTGCAGCTGGTTCGGGTGATTAAGGTAAGAGATGGCAATGTATTGGCATGTGGCAATGTGCCAGTGGTGTGATGGCAAGATGGAAAGAGTACTTTGAAGATTTGATGAATGAGGAAAATGAGGAGGAACAAAGAGTAGAAGACTTGAATGTTGTGGACCAAGACGTAGCAAGCATTAGCAAGGATGAAGTGAGGAGGGCGCTGAAGAGGATGAAGGGGGGAAAGGCACTCGGGCCTGATGATTTACCAATCGAGGTATGGAAGTGTCTTGGAGAGGTGGCGGTGGTGTTCCTGACTGGGTTATTCAACAAGATCTTAGATTGAACAGATGCCTGAAGAATGGAGACGAAGTGGACTTGTGCCATTTTTAAGAACAAAGGAGATGTGGAAGATTCAGCCTTTTGTTTAGCTGTGAGGATCATATGAACTTCTTATTGCCTTAAACGCATTTTCAGAGCAAGAGAAACACGTTTTCTGAACTTAATGTTTTATTCATTGTTTTAACTTTTTTTTTGCGTTTAAGGCAATAAAAAGTTCATATGATCCTCACAGCTAAACAAAAGGATGAATCTTCATGTTTTCACTTGTATAAGTGTCAGATGAGCACTCTGCAGCCTAATATATATACACTAATTTCATCATAAAACTTGAAACCATTAAGAAAACATTAAGGTCAGAAAATGTGTTTCTCTTGCTCTGAAAATGCATTTAAGGCAATAAAAAGTTCATATGATCCTCAGAGCTAAACAAAAGGCCGAATCTTCATGTTTTCACTTGTATAAGTATCAGATAAGCACTTTGCAGCCTATATAGACACTAATTTCATCATAAAACTTGAAACCATTAAGAAAACATTAAGTTCAGAAAATGTGTTTCTCTTGCTCTGAAAATGCGTTTAAGGCAATAAAAAGTTCTAATGATCATCACAGCTAAACAAAAGGCTGAATCTTCATGTTTTCACTTGTATACGTGTCAGATTAGCACTCTCCAGCCTATATAGACACTAATTTCATCATAAAACTTGAAACCATTAAGAAAACATTAAGTTCAGAAAATGTGTTTCTCTTGCTCTGAAAATGCGTTTAAGGCAATAAAAAGTTCATTTTATCCTCACAGCTAAACAAAAGGCTGAATCTTCATGTTTTCACTTGTAGTGTCAGATGAGCACTCTGCAGCCTATATAGACACTAATTTCATCATAAAACTTGAAACCATTAAGAAAACATTTAGTTCAGAAAATGTGTTTCTCTTGCTCTGAAAATGCGTTTAAGGCAATAAAAAGTTCATATGATCCTCACAGCTAAACAAAAGGCTGAATCTTCATGTTTTCACTTGTATAAGTGTCAGATGAGCACTCTGCAGCCTAATTTCATCAAAAAAGTTAAAACAAAGAATAAAACATTAAGTTCAGAAAACGTGTTTCTCTTCCTCTGAAAATGCGTTTAAGGCAATAAAAAGTTCATATGATCATCACAGCTAAACAAAAGGCTGAATCTTCATGTTTTCACTTGTACAAGTGTCAGATCAGCACACTGCAGCCTATATACACACTAATTTCATTAAAAAAAGTGAAAACAATGAATAAAACATTAAGTTCAGAAAACGTGTTTCTCTTCCTCTGAAAATGCGTTTAAGGCAATAAAAAGTTCTTATGATCCTTACAGCTAAACAAAAGGCTGAATCTTCATGTTTTCACTTGTATAAGTGTCAGATCAGCACTCTGCAGCCTAATTTCATCAAAAAAGTTAAAACAATGAATAAAATATTAAGTTCAGAAAACGTGTTTCTCTTCCTCTGAAAATGCGTTTAAGGCAATAAAAAGTTCTTATGATCCTCACAGCTAAACAAAAGGCTGAATCTTCATGTTTTCACTTGTATAAGTGTCAGATGAGCACTCTGCAGCCTATATAGGAAACAAAGAAAACATTAAAGAAAATGTGTTTCTCTTGCTCTGAAAATGCGTTTAAGGCAATAAAAAGTTCTATGATCACACAGCTAACCAAAAGGCTGAATCTTCATCTTTTCACTTGTATAAGTGTCAGATGAGCACTCTGCAGCCTATATGGACACTAATTTCATCATAAAACTTGAAACCATTAAGAAAACATTAAATTCAGAAAATGTGTTTCTCTTGCTCTGAAAATGCGTTTTAAGGCAATAAAAAGTTCATATGATCCTCACAGCTAAACAAAAGGCTGAATCTTCATGTTTTCACTTGTATAAGTGTCAGATCAGCACACTGCAGCCTATACACACACTAATTTCATTAAAAAAAAGTGAAAACAATGAATAAAACATTAAGTTCAGAAAACGTGTTTCTCTTCCTCTGAAAATGCGTTTAAGGCAATAAAAAGTTCTTATGATCCTCACAGCTAAACAAAAGGCTGAATCTTCATGTTTTCACTTGTATAAGTGTCAGATGAGCACTCTGCAGCCTATATGGACACTAATTTCATCATAAAACTTGAAACCATTAAGAAAACATTAAGTTCAGAAAATGTGTTTCTCTTGCTCTGAAAATGCAATAAAAATTTCATATGATCATCACAGCTAAACAAAAGGCTGAATCTTCATGTTTTCACTTGTATAAGTGTCAGATCAGCACACTGCAGCCTATATACACACTAATTTCATTAAAAAAAAGTGAAAACAATGAATAAAACATTAAGTTCAGAAAACGTGTTTCTCTTCCTCTGAAAATGCGTTTAAGGCAATAAAAAGTTCTTATGATCCTCACAGCTAAACAAAAGGCTGAATCTTCATGTTTTCACTTGTATAAGTGTCAGATGAGCACTCTGCAGCCTATATGGACACTAATTTCATCATAAAACTTGAAACCATTAAGAAAACATTAAATTCAGAAAATGTGTTTCTCTTGCTCTGAAAATGCGTTTTAAGGCATTAAAAGTTCATATGATCCTCACAGCTAAACAAAAGGCTGAATCTTCATGTTTTCACTTGTATAAGTGTCAGATCAGCACACTGCAGCCTATATACACACTAATTTCATTAAAAAAAAGTGAAAACCATGAATAAAACATTAAGTTCAGAAAACGTGTTTCTCTTCCTCTGAAAATGCGTTTAAGGCAATAAAAAGTTCTTATGATCCTCACAGCTAAACAAAAGGCTGAATCTTCATGTTTTCACTTGTATAAGTGTCAGATGAGCACTCTGCAGCCTATATGGACACTAATTTCATCATAAAACTTGAAACCATTAAGAAAACATTAAATTCAGAAAATGTGTTTCTCTTGCTCTGAAAATGCGTTTAAGGCAATAAAAAGTTCATATGATTCTCACAGCTAAACAAAAGGCTGAATCTTCATGTTTTCACTTGTATAAGTGTCAGATCAGCACACTGCAGCCATATACACACTAATTTAATTAAAAAAAAGTGAAAACAATGAATAAAACATTAAGTTCAGAAAACGTGTTTCTCTTCCTCTGAAAATGCGTTTAAGGCAATAAAAAGTTCTTTTGATCCTCACAGCTAAACAAAAGGCTGAATCTTCATGTTTTCACTTGTATAAGTGTCAGATGAGCACTCTGCAGCCTATATGGACACTAATTTCATCATAAAACTTGAAACCATTAAGAAAACATTAAGTTCAGAAAATGTGTTTCTCTTGCTCTGAAAATGCAATAAAAATTTCATATGATCATCACAGCTAAACAAAAGGCTGAATCTTCATGTTTTCACTTGTATAAGTGTCAGATCAGCACACTGCAGCCTATATACACACTAATTTCATTAACAAAAAGTGAAAACAATGAATAAAACATTAAGTTCAGAAAACGTGTTTCTCTTCCTCTGAAAATGCGTTTAAGGCAATAAAAAGTTCTTATGATCCTCACAGCTAAACAAAAGGCTGAATCTTCATGTTTTCACTTGTATAAGTGTCAGATGAGCACTCTGCAGCCTATATGGACACTAATTTCATCATAAAACTTGAAACCATTAAGAAAACATTAAATTCAGAAAATGTGTTTCTCTTGCTCTGAAAATGCGTTTTAAGGCATTAAAAGTTCATATGATCCTCACAGCTAAACAAAAGGCTGAATCTTCATGTTTTCACTTGTATAAGTATCAGATAAGCACTTTGCAGCCTATATAGACACTAATTTCATCATAAAACTTGAAACCATTAAGAAAACATTAAGTTCAGAAAATGTGTTTCTCTTGCTCTGAAAATGCGTTTAAGGCAATAAAAAGTTCTAATGATCATCACAGCTAAACAAAAGGCTGAATCTTCATGTTTTCACTTGTATACGTGTCAGATTAGCACTCTCCAGCCTATATAGACACTAATTTCATCATAAAACTTGAAACCATTAAGAAAACATTAAGTTCAGAAAATGTGTTTCTCTTGCTCTGAAAATGCGTTTAAGGCAATAAAAAGTTCATATGATCCTCACAGCTAAACAAAAGGCTGAATCTTCATGTTTTCACTTGTATAAGTGTCAGATGAGCACTCTGCAGCCTATATAGACACTAATTTCATCATAAAACTTGAAACCATTAAGAAAACATTAAATTCAGAAAATGTGTTTCTCTTGCTCTGAAAATGCGTTTAAGGCAATAAAAAGTTCATATGATCCTCACAGCTAAACAAAAGGCTGAATCTTCATGTTTTCACTTGTATAAGTGTCAGATCAGCACACTGCAGCCTATATACACACTAATTTCATTAAAAAAAAGTGAAAACAATGAATAAAACATTAAGTTCAGAAAACGTGTTTCTCTTCCTCTGAAAATGCGTTTAAGGCAATAAAAAGTTCTTATGATCCTCACAGCTAAACAAAAGGCTGAATCTTCATGTTTTCACTTGTATAAGTGTCAGATGAGCACTCTGCAGCCTATATGGACACTAATTTCATCATAAAACTTGAAACCATTAAGAAAACATTAAGTTCAGAAAATGTGTTTCTCTTGCTCTGAAAATGCGTTTTCAAGGCAATAAAAAGTTCATATGATCCTCACAGCTAAACAAAAGGCTGAATCTTCATGTTTTCACTTGTATAAGTGTCAGATCAGCACACTGCAGCCTATATACACACTAATTTCATTAAAAAAAAGTGAAAACAATGAATAAAACATTAAGTTCAGAAAACGTGTTTCTCTTCCTCTGAAAATGCGTTTAAGGCAATAAAAAGTTCTTATGATCCTCACAGCTAAACAAAAGGCTGAATCTTCATGTTTTCACTTGTATAAGTGTCAGATGAGCACTCTGCAGCCTATATGGACACTAATTTCATCATAAAACTTGAAACCATTAAGAAAACATTAAATTCAGAAAATGTGTTTCTCTTGCTCTGAAAATGCAAGGCAATAAAAATTTCATATGATCCTCACAGCTAAACAAAAGGCTGAATCTTCATGTTTTCACTTGTATAAGTGTCAGATCAGCACACTGCATAAACACTAATTTCATTAAAAAAAAGTGAAAACAATGAATAAAACATTAAGTTCAGAAAATGTGTTTCTCTTGCTCTGAAAATGCGTTTAAGGCAATAAAAAGTTCTTATGATCCTCACAGCTAAACAAAAGGCTGAATCTTCATGTTTTCACTTGTATAAGTGTCAGATGAGCACTCTGCAGCCTATATACACACTAATTTCATCAAAAAAAAGTGAAAACAATGAATAAAACATTAAGTTCAGAAAACGTGTTTCTCTTCCTCTGAAAATGCGTTTAAGGCAATAAAAAGTTCTTATGATCCTCACAGCTAAACAAAAGGCTGAATCTTCATGTTTTCACTTGTATAAGTGTCAGATGAGCACTCTGCAGCCTATATGGACACTAATTTCATCATAAAACTTGAAACCATTAAGAAAACATTAAGTTCAGAAAATGTGTTTCTCTTGCTCTGAAAATGCGTTTAAGGCAATAAAAAGTTCATATGATCCTCACAGCTAAACAAAAGGCTGAATCTTCATGTTTTCACTTGTATAAGTGTCAGATCAGCACACTGCAGCCTATATACACACTAATTTCATCAAGATCAAAAAGTGAAAACAATGAATAAAACATTAAGTTCAGAAAACGTGTTTCTCTTCCTCTGAAAATGCGTTTAAGGCAATAAAAAGTTCTTATGATCCTCACAGCTAAACAAAAGGCTGAATCTTCATGTTTTCACTTGTATAAGTGTCAGATGAGCACTCTGCAGCCTATATGGACACTAATTTCATCATAAAACTTGAAACCATTAAGAAAACATTAAGTTCAGAAAATGTGTTTCTCTTGCTCTGAAAATGCGTTTAAGGCAATAAAAAGTTCATATGATCCTCACAGCTAAACAAAAGGCTGAATCTTCATGTTTTCACTTGTATAAGTGTCAGATCAGCACACTGCAGCCTATATACACACTAATTTCATTAAAAAAAGTGAAAACAATGAATAAAACATTAAGTTCAGAAAACGTGTTTCTCTTCCTCTGAAAATGCGTTTAAGGCAATAAAAAGTTCTTATGATCCTCACAGCTAAACAAAAGGCTGAATCTTCATGTTTTCACTTGTATAAGTGTCAGATGAGCACTCTGCAGCCTATATGGACACTAATTTCATCATAAAACTTGAAACCATTAAGAAAACATTAAATTCAGAAAATGTGTTTCTCTTGCTCTGAAAATGCGTTTAAGGCAATAAAAAGTTCATATGATCCTCACAGCTAAACAAAAGGCTGAATCTTCATGTTTTCACTTGTATAAGTGTCAGATCAGCACACTGCAGCCTATATACACACTAATTTCATTAAAAAAAAGTGAAAACAATGAATAAAACATTAAGTTCAGAAAACGTGTTTCTCTTCCTCTGAAAATGCGTTTAAGGCAATAAAAAGTTCTTATGATCCTCACAGCTAAACAAAAGGCTGAATCTTCATGTTTTCACTTGTATAAGTGTCAGATGAGCACTCTGCAGCCTATATGGACACTAATTTCATCATAAAACTTGAAACCATTAAGAAAACATTAAGTTCAGAAAATGTGTTTCTCTTGCTCTGAAAATGCGTTTAAGGCAATAAAAAGTTCATATGATCCTCACAGCTAAACAAAAGGCTGAATCTTCATGTTTTCACTTGTATAAGTGTCAGATCAGCACACTGCAGCCTATATACACACTAATTTCATTAAAAAAAAGTGAAAACAATGAATAAAACATTAAGTTCAGAAAACGTGTTTCTCTTCCTCTGAAAATGCGTTTAAGGCAATAAAAAGTTCTTATGATCCTCACAGCTAAACAAAAGGCTGAATCTTCATGTTTTCACTTGTATAAGTGTCAGATGAGCACTCTGCAGCCTATATGGACACTAATTTCATCATAAAACTTGAAACCATTAAGAAAACATTAAGTTCAGAAAATGTGTTTCTCTTGCTCTGAAAATGCGTTTTAAGGCAATAAAAAGTTCATATGATCATCACAGCTAAACAAAAGGCTGAATCTTCATGTTTTCACTTGTATAAGTGTCAGATCAGCACACTGCAGCCTATATACACACTAATTTCATTAAAAAAAGTGAAAACAATGAATAAAACATTAAGTTCAGAAAACGTGTTTCTCTTCCTCTGAAAATGCGTTTAAGGCAATAAAAAGTTCTTATGATCCTCACAGCTAAACAAAAGGCTGAATCTTCATGTTTTCACTTGTATAAGTGTCAGATGAGCACTCTGCAGCCTATATGGACACTAATTTCATCATAAAACTTGAAACCATTAAGAAAACATTAAATTCAGAAAATGTGTTTCTCTTGCTCTGAAAATGCGTTTAAGGCAATAAAAAATGTTCATATGATCCTCACAGCTAAACAAAAGGCTGAATCTTCATGTTTTCACTTGTATAAGTGTCAGATCAGCACACTGCAGCCTATATACACACTAATTTCATTAAAAAAAAGTGAAAACCATGAATAAAACATTAAGTTCAGAAAACGTGTTTCTCTTGCTCTGAAAATGCGTTTAAGGCAATAAAAAGTTCTTATGATCCTCACAGCTAAACAAAAGGCTGAATCTTCATGTTTTCACTTGTATAAGTGTCAGATGAGCACTCTGCAGCCTATATGGACACTAATTTCATCATAAAACTTGAAACCATTAAGAAAACATTAAATTCAGAAAATGTGTTTCTCTTGCTCTGAAAATGCGTTTAAGGCAATAAAAAGTTCATATGATCCTCACAGCTAAACAAAAGGCTGAATCTTCATGTTTTCACTTGTATAAGTGTCAGATGAGCACTCTGCAGCCTATATAGACACTAATTTCATCATAAAACTTGAAACCATTAAGAAAACATTAAGTTCAGAAAATGTGTTTCTCTTGCTCTGAAAATGCGTTTAAGGCAATAAAAAGTTCATATGATCCTCACAGCTAAACAAAAGGCTGAATCTTCATGTTTTCACTTGTATAAGTGTCAGATCAGCACTCTGCAGCCTATATACACACTAATTTCATCAAAAAACTTGAAACCATTAAGAAAACATTAAGTTCAGAAAACGTTTTAAGGCAGTTCTTAAACAGCTAAACAAAAGTGTTTCTCTTGTCTCTCTGAAAATGCATCATAAAACTTGAAACCATTAAGAAAACATTAAATTAAGGCAATAAAAAGTTCATATGATCCTCACAGCTAAACAAAAGGCTGAATCTTCATGTTTTCACTTGTATAAGTGTCAGATCAGCACACTGCAGCCTATATACACACTAATTTCATTAAAAAAAAAGTGAAAACAATGAATAAAACATTAAGTTCAGAAAACGTGTTTCTCTTCCTCTGAAAATGCGTTTAAGGCAATAAAAAGTTCTTATGATCCTCACAGCTAAACAAAAGGCTGAATCTTCATGTTTTCACTTGTATAAGTGTCAGATGAGCACTCTGCAGCCTATATGGACACTAATTTCATCATAAAACTTGAAACCATTAAGAAAACATTAAATTCAGAAAATGTGTTTCTCTTGCTCTGAAAATGCGTTTAAGGCAATAAAAAGTTCATATGATCCTCACAGCTAAACAAAAGGCTGAATCTTCATGTTTTCACTTGTATAAGTGTCAGATCAGCACACTGCAGCCTATATACACACTAATTTCATTAAAAAAAAGTGAAAACATCATGAATAAAACATTAAGTTCAGAAAACGTGTTTCTCTTCCTCTGAAAATGCGTTTAAGGCAATAAAAAGTTCTTATGATCCTCACAGCTAAACAAAAGGCTGAATCTTCATGTTTTCACTTGTATAAGTGTCAGATGAGCACTCTGCAGCCTATATGGACACTAATTTCATCATAAAACTTGAAACCATTAAGAAAACATTAAATTCAGAAAATGTGTTTCTCTTGCTCTGAAAATGCGTTTAAGGCAATAAAAAGTTCATATGATCCTCACAGCTAAACAAAAGGCTGAATCTTCATGTTTTCACTTGTATAAGTGTCAGATCAGCACACTGCAGCCTATATACACACTAATTTCATTAAAAAAAAGTGAAAACAATGAATAAAACATTAAGTTCAGAAAACGTGTTTCTCTTCCTCTGAAAATGCGTTTAAGGCAATAAAAAGTTCTTATGATCCTCACAGCTAAACAAAAGGCTGAATCTTCATGTTTTCACTTGTATAAGTGTCAGATGAGCACTCTGCAGCCTATATGGACACTAATTTCATCATAAAACTTGAAACCATTAAGAAAACATTAAGTTCAGAAAATGTGTTTCTCTTGCTCTGAAAATGCAATAAAAATTTCATATGATCATCACAGCTAAACAAAAGGCTGAATCTTCATGTTTTCACTTGTATAAGTGTCAGATCAGCACACTGCAGCCTATATACACACTAATTTCATTAACAAAAAGTGAAAACAATGAATAAAACATTAAGTTCAGAAAACGTGTTTCTCTTCCTCTGAAAATGCGTTTAAGGCAATAAAAAGTTCTTATGATCCTCACAGCTAAACAAAAGGCTGAATCTTCATGTTTTCACTTGTATAAGTGTCAGATGAGCACTCTGCAGCCTATATGGACACTAATTTCATCATAAAACTTGAAACCATTAAGAAAACATTAAATTCAGAAAATGTGTTTCTCTTGCTCTGAAAATGCGTTTAAGGCAATAAAAAGTTCATATGATCCTCACAGCTAAACAAAAGGCTGAATCTTCATGTTTTCACTTGTATAAGTGTCAGATCAGCACACTGCAGCCTATATACACACTAATTTCATTAAAAAAAAGTGAAAACAATGAATAAAACATTAAGTTCAGAAAACGTGTTTCTCTTCCTCTGAAAATGCGTTTAAGGCAATAAAAAGTTCTTATGATCCTCACAGCTAAACAAAAGGCTGAATCTTCATGTTTTCACTTGTATAAGTGTCAGATGAGCACTCTGCAGCCTATATGGACACTAATTTCATCATAAAACTTGAAACCATTAAGAAAACATTAAGTTCAGAAAATGTGTTTCTCTTGCTCTGAAAATGCGTTTAAGGCAATAAAAAGTTCATATGATCCTCACAGCTAAACAAAAGGCTGAATCTTCATGTTTTCACTTGTATAAGTGTCAGATCAGCACACTGCAGCCTATATACACACTAATTTCATTAAAAAAAAAGTGAAAACAATGAATAAAACATTAAGTTCAGAAAACGTGTTTCTCTTCCTCTGAAAATGCGTTTAAGGCAATAAAAAGTTCTTATGATCCTCACAGCTAAACAAAAGGCTGAATCTTCATGTTTTCACTTGTATAAGTGTCAGATGAGCACTCTGCAGCCTATATGGACACTAATTTCATCATAAAACTTGAAACCATTAAGAAAACATTAAGTTCAGAAAATGTGTTTCTCTTGCTCTGAAAATGCAATAAAAAATTTAATAAAAATTTCATATGATCATCACAGCTAAACAAAAGGCTGAATCTTCATGTTTTCACTTGTATAAGTGTCAGATCAGCACACTGCAGCCTATATACACACTAATTTCATTAACAAAAAGTGAAAACAATGAATAAAACATTAAGTTCAGAAAACGTGTTTCTCTTCCTCTGAAAATGCGTTTAAGGCAATAAAAAGTTCTTATGATCCTCACAGCTAAACAAAAGGCTGAATCTTCATGTTTTCACTTGTATAAGTGTCAGATGAGCACTCTGCAGCCTATATGGACACTAATTTCATCATAAAACTTGAAACCATTAAGAAAACATTAAATTCAGAAAATGTGTTTCTCTTGCTCTGAAAATGCGTTTTAAGGCATTAAAAGTTCATATGATCCTCACAGCTAAACAAAAGGCTGAATCTTCATGTTTTCACTTGTATAAGTGTCAGATCAGCACACTGCAGCCTATATACACACTAATTTCATTAAAAAAAAGTGAAAACAATGAATAAAACATTAAGTTCAGAAAACGTGTTTCTCTTCCTCTGAAAATGCGTTTAAGGCAATAAAAAGTTCTTATGATCCTCACAGCTAAACAAAAGGCTGAATCTTCATGTTTTCACTTGTATAAGTGTCAGATCAGCACACTGCAGCCTATATACACACTAATTTCATTAAAAAAAAGTGAAAACAATGAATAAAACATTAAGTTCAGAAAACGTGTTTCTCTTCCTCTGAAAATGCGTTTAAGGCAATAAAAAGTTCTTATGATCCTCACAGCTAAACAAAAGGCTGAATCTTCATGTTTTCACTTGTATAAGTGTCAGATGAGCACTCTGCAGCCTATATGGACACTAATTTCATCATAAAACTTGAAACCATTAAGAAAACATTAAGTTCAGAAAATGTGTTTCTCTTGCTCTGAAAATGCGTTTAAGGCAATAAAAATTTCATATGATCATCACAGCTAAACAAAAGGGTGAATCTTCATGTTTTCACTTGTATAAGTGTCAGATGAGCACTCTGCAGCCTAATTTCACAAAAAAAAGTTAAAACAATGAATAAAACATTAAATTCAGAAAATGTGTTTCTCTTGCTCTGAAAATGCGTTTAAGGCAATAAAAAGTTCATATGATCCTCACAGCTAAAAAAAAGGCTGAATCTTCATGTTTTCACTTGTATAAGTGTCAGATCAGCACACTGCAGCCTATATACACACTAATTTCATTAAAAAAAAAGTGAAAACAATGAATAAAACATTAAGTTCAGAAAACGTGTTTCTCTTCCTCTGAAAATGCGTTTAAGGCAATAAAAAGTTCTTATGATCCTCACAGCTAAACAAAAGGCTGAATCTTCATGTTTTCACTTGTATAAGTGTCAGATGAGCACTCTGCAGCCTATATGGACACTAATTTCATCATAAAACTTGAAACCATTAAGAAAACATTAAGTTCAGAAAATGTGTTTCTCTTGCTCTGAAAATGCGTTTAAGGCAATAAAAATTTCATATGATCATCACAGCTAAACAAAAGGCTGAATCTTTATGTTTTCACTTGTATAAGTGTCAGATGAGCACTCTGCAGCCTAATTTCACAAAAAAAAGTTAAAACAATGAATAAAACATGAAGTTCAGAAAATGTGTTTCTCTTGCTCTGAAAATGCGTTTAAGGCAATAAAAAGTTCATATGATCCTCACAACTAAACAAAAGGCTGAATCTTCATGTTTTCACTTGTATAAGTGTCAGATCAGCACACTGCAGCCTATATACACACTAATTTCATTAACAAAAAGTGAAAACAATGAATAAAACATTAAGTTCAGAAAACGTGTTTCTCTTCCTCTGAAAATGCGTTTAAGGCAATAAAAAGTTCTTATGATCCTCACAGCTAAACAAAAGGCTGAATCTTCATGTTTTCACTTGTATAAGTGTCAGATGAGCACTCTGCAGCCTATATGGACACTAATTTCATCATAAAACTTGAAACCATTAAGAAAACATTAAGTTCAGAAAATGTGTTTCTCTTGCTCTGAAAATGCATTGAAGGTAATAAAAATTTCATATGATCATCACAGCTAAACAAAAGGCTGAATCTTCATGTTTTTAATTGTATAAGTGTCACATTAGCACTCTCCAGCCTATATAGACACTAATTTCATCATAAAACTTAAACCATGAGGAAAACATTAAGTTCAGAAAACGTGTTTCTCTTCCTCTGAAAATGCGTTTAAGGTAATAAAAATTTCATATGATCATCAGAGCTAAACAAAAGGCTGAATCTTCATGTTTTTAATTTTATAAGTGTCACATTAGCACTCTCCAGCCTATATAGACACTAATTTCATCATAAAACTTAAACCATGAGGAAAACATTAAGTTCAGAAAACGTGTTTCTCTTCCTCTGAAAATGCGTTTAAGGTAATAAAAATTTCATATGATCATCACAGCTAAACAAAAGGCTGAATCTTCATGTTTTTAATTGTATAAGTGTCAATTCAGCACACTGCACCCTATACACACACTAATTTCATCAAAAAAGTTGAAACCATTAAGAAAACATTAAGTTCAGAAAATGTGTTTCTCTTGCTCTGAAAATGCGTTTAAGGCAATAAAAAGTTCATATGATCCTCACAGCTAAACAAAAGGCTGAATCTTCATGTTTTCACTTGTATAAGTGTCAGATGAGCACTCTGCAGCCTACATAGACACCAATTTCATCATAAAATTTAAAACCACGAAGAAAACATTAAGTTCAGAAAACGTGTTTCTCTTGCTCTAAAAATGCGTTTAAGGCAATAAACAGCTCATATGATCCTCACAGCTAAACAAAAGGCTGAATCTTCATGTTTTCACTTGTATAAATGTCAGATTAGACCTTTGCAGCCTAAATAGACACTAACTTCATTATAAAATTTAAAACCATGAATAAAACATTAAATTCAGAAAACGTGTTTCTCTTGGTCGCTGCTGGACCAAGGCAAAGCATACCACCAGGGGTTCATGTCCAAAGGGAGCCGACACCTGACCGCCTTCGTGACCCCTTGGGGCCTTTATGAATGGATTCGAATCCCTTTTGGACTCATGAATGCACCAGCAGCGTTCCAGCGGTGTATGGAACAATGTCTGGAGGGGTTACGGGACAAAATATGTGTCCCCTATCTTGATGACATTCTTGTTTTCAGCAGGACATTTGGCAACCACGTTGAGGACGTCAGGCGAGTGTTGCGACGTCTCAGAGAAAATGGAATAAAACTCAAATCCCGAAAGTGTGACCTCTTCAAGCCGGAAGTGAGGTACCTCGGCAGGATTGTCTCTACCGAGGGGAGCAGAATGGTCCCGGCAGATACAGCCGCAGTGCGTGCCCTGGAAAACAAGCAGCCAGGCACTGTCGGTGAGATTCGAGCCATTTTGGGACTATTAAGCTATTATAGGCAATACATCAAAATTTCTCTTGTATTGCTAGTCCCTTGTATGATTTGCTTAAAGCCCCTCTCAATGTTGAGACTCAGCAGCACAAAAGAAAAAAATGGTAAGTGAGACATAACAGTATGTCTTCCAACACACGTATTGAGTGGAGTGATGAGCAGCAGTCAGTGTTAGAGCAGCTAAAAGACTGTCTAGTTCAACCACCAGTTTTAGGTTTTCCTGACTTCGCGCATCCTTTCATTTTGCATACAGATGCCTCCAACCGGGGTTTAGGTGCTGTGTTGTACCAAAGACAAAATGGCAAACTTCGCGTGATAGCCTATGGCTCTCGGACTTTAACTGCAGCTGAGAAGAATTATAACTTACACTCGGGCAAGTTGGAATTTTTGGCGCTTAAGTGGGCGATCACAGACAAGTTTCGTGATTATTTGTACTGTGCACCATTCTTCACTGTGTTTAGTGACAATAGTCCACTCACTTATGTACTGCTTATGACTGCTAAGTTAAGACTGATAAGTCTTTTAGTTCGCTGACGAAGCCTCTTGGATAGGAGGCGAAACGTCCGAAACCTTCACATTTGTACAGATGACGGCTGAAGAAACCTTCTCATCGATGCTAAGTTAAATGCAACTGGGTGCAGGTGGGTCGCAGAACTTTCTGATTTTAATTTTACTGTTAAATATCGTCCTGGTAAGGAAAATGTTGATGCAGACAGTTTATCTAGGATGCCCCTTGATATGGTAACATATATGGAAGGATGTACAAAAGAAATGTCATGTGATGCTGTGAGTGCTGCCGTACAAGCAGTGGACCAAAAGAACGAGTCTAGTGCAGCTTGGTCTATGAGAATCTCAGCTACAAGTGCCGAGGTGTCACTAAACACACCGATAGCCTCATTGACTGATGGACAGATCAAGCTAGATCAAGAGACTGACCCCCATTATAGGACATATTATTAGATACAAACTGGCAGAGACGAAACCGCTAGGTACTGAACTAAGAAAGCATTGTCCTGTTTTGTGAGGGAATGGAAAAAACTACACTTTAATGACAGAGGTGGTTTGTGCAGAAAAACGGCAAAAAGAACCCAACTACTGCTTCCTGAAAAACACAAGGTGACAGTGTTAAAAGAGCTGCATGATGAAATGGGCCAACATGGTGTAAAAAGGACTCTTTCCCTTGTAAGGGATCGTTTTTACTGGCCCTTTATGCAAAAAGAAATGGAGGATTATGTACTGAGAGTGTGTGTTTGTGTGCCTAAAACACAAAAAGCCCAACCGTGAGGCCAGAGCCCCTCTCACTAACTAATATGGTGACTACTCAGCCTTTTGAACTTGTCCTTGTTGACTTTTTGCATCTTGACAAATGTAAGGGTGGTTATGAATACGTGCTTGTGCTAATAGACCATTTTACACGTTTTGCTCAAGTTTATGTGTAACCGGCCTCAGGCCTAGGGGATACCTGGGTCGGTCCAAAGGCGTCACAGGCAGGGAGCACTCTGAACGACGAGGAAAAGACGACACGAGACAACCGTGTTAATCAGCTTCACACAGTGGCATTTATGACGAACTCATTTACTCATCAAAACATCAATTCAGCAATTTCAATATCAGAATACATTCATGTGTAGATCTATACATTCAACATCTATACATTGTATATATCCTCCACATTCGCACTTTTGCACGCTCGTGTGTGTTGTACTGGGAACTACAATTGACATCCAAAAATCAAAATTCATCAAAGACACAAAACATTCATCAAAGCCACAAAAGAAGGTTCTACATATAGCATCGCCCAACAAGTCCCCAATTACTTTAACATCTTGAGGATGTCTAACACTTATTATTTTGAATACCTGTGAACGACGAGGAAAAGACGACACGAGACAACCGTGTTAATCAGCTTCTCACAGCGGCATTTATGACTAACTGCGCATGCGTGAGCTGAGCCTACATCGTCTTCTCTGTTCCATTCACAGGCGCGTAGCGCCCTCTCCTGACTTGGTAGTCTAACCGAATAACATACAGTAACGGAGGTCGTTTCTAACCCCCTACACTCTCCCCTGCTTTAAAAGATGTCCCCCGACATCTTGACTATACCAACAACAAGTAGTCAAGTACCAGTAGAAGCACAGTCATCTGTCTGGTCTCCCTCGGGTGGTGTCAGTCACATTCAAATGCAAGTCTGCTGTCTAATAAGTCTAGGTAGGGTAGGGTAGTAATAGGGTTCAGGTCGCACTAGATAATGAGTCGTGGGGTAAGGCATGCAAGTATACAAGACATTTGCCACAGGTCTCCAGGGCTGGTATGATGGATGACCCAAGTGTTCATATGTGAATATTTCCCTGGGTCTTAGAGTACGAGTAGACCTTCTTGCCAGCGATTCGATTCCACTTTGTGACTCGGTGTCCGGTTCCACCAACTCCGCCGGCGCTCCTGCATCCCCCTCATTGTCATCCATTACAGGTTGTTCTGGGCTTCCCTCAGCAGGCAGGATGTCAGCTGGTGTTGGTTTTTGTAATGATGCTGGTACGACCAATGGAAAAGCTTCCTCTAGCTGCTGCCCATCCTCTGGTTCCGTAGTTTGTGGCTGGGGGTGAATTCTGATGCCACAGTTCTGAAATTGTGCGGTTCAGGTTGAGATGCCTGATGACTGACTGTCTTCCTTGTATACACAGGGAACCGTCGGAGATTGTATGAACATCCCTCCTCTTCATCTGAATATCCAGACTCCTGCCCAACTGCTTCCTTGCTATAAAGCCTGTCTGTCTAGCTGTTTTTTTTTTTTTTTTTCACCCTACGGGGCTGTTCAACTGGCAAATCATTGACAGACAGTAGGAGATTACGGTGCAACACACGGGTAGTTTTGTCTCAGTTTTCTGCCCGAACCTTGTACACTGGTCCATCTCCCACTCTTTCAGTGACCCTGTGGACTTTTTCCTCCCAGTAAGCTTGCCAGGTCCACCTCTCTCAGATAGGTTCCTGACAAATACACGATCCCCTGGATGGAGTGCCTTTAACACCACGGTCATAGTATTTCTTCATTTTTTTAGAGCTCTTTTGACTGTTCTCGGAGGCAATTCTGTAAGCATCTTGCATTCGACAGGCCCACTTACGTGCATATTCCTGTCGGCTTTTTACTTCTTCGTCAGCTGTCAGACCAAAAACTAAGTCGATGGGCAACCGGGGAGACCTTCCATAGAGGAGGAAGAACGGTGAATAGCACGTGGACTCATGTCTTGTACAGTTGTACGCATGAACTACATGAGGCAAATAGTCTTTCCACTTAGCTTTCCTTTCTTCTTGGAGAGTACGTAGCATCTGTAACAGTGTTCTATTCAGACGTTCTACAGGGATACTCTGCGGATGGTATGGGGTGGTTCGGGAATGCGCAATGCCAGACAACTGTTGAAGCCGCTGGAATAGACTGTTTTGAAACTCCCGACCTTGATCATGATGTAGTCTCCCTGGATAAGAGAACCGTGGAATAAAATCACGAAAGATTTTCTCAGCAGCAACGTTGCCTGACTTATTCTTAGTCGGGTAGGCTTGTGCGAAACGAGTAAAGTGGTCTACCAGGACTAGAATATACTCATATCCTCCTTTACTTGGCTCAAGATGGAGATAATCAATAGAAATGAGCTCAAATGGGGCACTAGTAGTGATGTTGCCCATGGGTGCTTTTTCCGGAATGGTGGGTCGTCTCTGTTTAATGCAGGAACACTGGCGAATTACGCAGTTTTCTATTTCGTGCTGCATAAATGGCCAATAGAACCTCTGTCTTGCAAGGTTGATCACCTTGTCAGCTCCAACATGACCCATGTCATCATGCAGGTGTTTGAGCACACTCGACTTAAGTTTACCAGGGAGAACAAGCTGTTTCCATTTCCCCGCCTGTCTGTATAAAATTCCCTTGTCCAGTTTCAGTCTATTCCATTCGTGTACTAGTCTCCTTGCCTCTGGTCCCATTTGTCTTTTATATTTGTCATTGGGGTTCCATCCCCTCCTCTTCAGTGTCATTACCTCAGAGATTGACGCATCCTCTTCCTGAGCAGCTCTGATATCATCTGGAGTTATAGCGGGGACTGTCACCGGAAGAAAATCCTCACCATCAGAGGTGAGTTGCAACACAGCCATAGCCAAGCGGAATGCAGCCTCGGTGGTCGCCGAGGCAAAAACACGGGCATGGGAAGAGTTCGGTGAGGCCATGGAAGCCGACTTCCGGACCGCTTCGAGGAAATTCTGGTCCACCATCCGGCGTCTCAGGAGGGGAAAGCAGTGCACCACTAACACTGTGTACAGTGAGGGTGGGGTGCTGCTGACTTCGACTCGAGACGTCGTGAACCGGTGGGCAGAGTACTTCGAAGACCTCCTCAACTCCACCAACACGCCTTCCTTGGAGGAAGCAGTGTCTGGGGACTCCGAGGTGGGCCCTCCGATCCTTGTGACTGAAGTCACCGAGGTGGTTAAAAAGCTCCTCGGTGGCAAGGCCCCGGGGTGGATGAGATCCGACCGGAGTTCCTAAAGGCTCTGGATGTTGTGGGGCTGTCCTGGCTGACACGCCTCTGCAACATTGCGTGGTCATCGGGGAGAGTGCCTCTGGATTGGCAGACCGGGTGGTGGTCCCCCTTTTTAAAAAGGGGGACCGGAGGGTGTGTTCCAACTACAGAGGGATAACACTCCTCAGCCTCCCTGGAAAGGTCTATTCAGGGGTCCTAGAGGGGCGGGTCCGTCGGAAAGTCGAGCCTCAGATTGAGGAGGAACAGTGTGTTTTTCGTCCCAGCCGCGGAACAGTGGACCAGCTCTACACCCTTAGCAGGGTCCTCGAGGGCACATGGGAATTCGCCCAACCACTCTACATGTGTTTTGTGGACTTGGAGAAAGCGTTTGACTGTGTCCCTCGTGGAGTTCTGTGGAGGGTACTTCGGGAGTATGGGGTACAGGAGCGGCTGATACGGGCCGTTCGGTCCCTATATGACCGATGTCAGAGTCTGGTTCGCATTGCCGGCAATAAGTCGGAATCGTTTCCAGTGAGGGTTGGGCTCCGCCAAGGCTGCCCTTTGTCACCGATTCTGTTCATAACCTTTATGGACAGAATTTCTAGGCGCAGCCGAAGCGTTGAAGGTTTCCGTTTTGGTAGCCTCAGTATAGCATCTCTGCTTTTTGCAGATGATGTTGTACTGTTGGGGCCTTCAAGTGGAGCTCTCCAACTCTCGCTGGAGCGTTTCGCAGCCGAATGTGAAGCGGCTGGGATGAGAATCAGCACCTCCAAATCTGAGACAATGGTTCTCAGTCGGAAAAGGGTGGAGTGCCCTCTCCGGGTCGGGGAGGAGATTTTGCCTCAAGTGGAGGAGTTCAAGTATCTGGGTGTCTTGTTCACGAGTGAGGGTGAAAGGGATTGAGAGGTCGACAGGCGGATCGGTGCGGCGTCTGCCGTGATGCGGACTTTGTACCGATCTGTCGTGGTGAAGAAGGAGCTGAGCCAAAAAGCAAAGCTCTCAATCTACCGGTCGATCTACGTCCCAACCCTCATCTATGGTCACGAGCTATGGGTTGTGTCCGAAAGAACGAGATCCCGGATGCAAGCGGCCGAAATGAGCTTTCTCCGTCGGGTGTCAGGGCTCTCCCTTAGAGATAAGGTGAGAAGCTCGGTCATCCGGGAGGGGCTCAAAGTCGAGCCGCTTCTCCTCCACAACGAGAGGAGCCAGATGAGGTGGCTCGGGCATCTGATTAGGATGCCCCCGGGACGTCTCCCTCGTGAGGTGTTCCGGGCATGCCCCACTGGCAGGAGACCCCGGGGACGACCCAGAACACGCTGGAGAGACTATGTCTCCCAGCTGGCATGGGAACGCCTCGGGATCCGCCAGGACGAGCTGGAAGAAGTGGCTGGGGAGAGGGAAGTCTGGGCTTCCCTACTGAAGCTGCTGCCCCCGCGACCCGACCCCGGATAAGCGGCAGAAGATGGATGGATGGACAATAGGTGAGGAGCTTGGACAAGAAGATTAACTCACATTTCCTAATTTGGTGAGACAGATAGAAAGTGGGCTCAGTAAAGGCTACCAGGGGGAGGAGATCATCGATGCAGTGGTTCGTGCCATAACACCAGGTCTGCAGTTGAGAAGCTACCTCCAAGGGAAAGAAAACCTCACCCTACCTTCTTTATGAAGGATTCTCCGATCTCTCAATCAGGAGAGAGGAGCCACTGAATTGTACAAGCAGCTCTCATTGGAAGTGCAGACTAATAAAGAGTCCCCGCAGACCTTTCAACTCCGTGCAATGGATCTTCGTCATAGGATTATTTTTGCATCTGAAGAGGCCGAATCGGGTTTGAAGTATGATCCTACATTGGTCCAGAGTTTATTCCTGCACACAGTTCTGATAGTGTTACAGAGTGACAATGTAAAGAGTGACATGCTACCTTTCCTCTAGCTAACCACCACATCAGATGAAGTACTGTTAGAAAAATTAAACATATCATGTGCAAATGAAAATGAGCGACAGGAAAAAAAGAAAAATGCTGCTGCACGGGTGACAACGGTGAACACTGCCCAGTTAGATGACACACCAGCCCCGATTGGGAAGAAGACAGTCTTAAAGCAGAATACTGTTACTGTGCCGAATGAACTCCCTTCAGAGATCAAAGGATGATGTCAGAGATGATGCTTTTAAAGGAGCTGCGGACAGAAGTGTCCCAGATCAAAGAGACTATTCAGAAACAAACAGCCACTTCTTAGCCCACCAACGGAGGGCCTGACCACTACCCTGAACAGGTCGTCTTCACTCCACCTTCACCATATCAGGTAGATCAACCAGCCAGGCACTACTACACCCAGCACTCCCCATCAGCTCTTCAGCAGTACCACCCAACACCAGGTCCCAGGCCGATGAGGGGGGCAGCACAGTTCTAGCAGCGGTTCGCCCCTCAGCCCAGGTGTTATTCTTGTATTCAAACAGGTGAAGAGTATTGTCAGCACTGTTTTAAATGTGGAAGTAGTGAACATTTCAGAGCAGGCTGCAAAGCACAGAACTCAGCCAGTAACCATGCTTTAAACTAGAAAGGGTTACCCCAGTGGGACATGGTGTGACCACAGAGACAGATAGGTCCCAGTATTACAGTGGTGCTATGAAAATGGAATGTAAGCCCCACACATGTGGCCCCGTTCAGAAGAGACATAAGCAGTCATTTGTCGAGCGTACAGATAAGAAACAGTGTGGCAAATTACCTTCGGTCAGGGAGTTAGTGGGAAAGAAATGTCTTATTCGGTGCTTTTTGGGTAACAGAAGGGTTGAAGCACTCTGGGACTCGGGGTCCCAGGTGTGTGCTGTAGATGAGTTATGGAAAAAAACGAACTTACCTGACATGTCATTGAAAAATCTGAATGAGTTTATTGACCCTGATAATGCTCTCAATATTGTGGCAGCTAATGGAACGGATATGCCTTACGTAGGATGGCTTGAGATACCATTTAAACTTGGTGCGAATGATCCAGGGCTACTTGTACCAGTTTTAGTACCAAAAGGTGACCAGCAACAGTGTCCTATCATAGGGTTTATTGTCATTGAGTGTCTTGTGTTAGATAGCCTCTCTAATGAGACACAAACAGGGCATACAGAAAAGCTCTTGAAATCGGTTAGACTCGCTAATCCCCACCTTAAGCGCAATGAAGGTGCCACTTTCATAAAAGCAGTTAGTGTGGGACAAGCGCATGAGTACCGTGTAAAAACAACAAATGAGAGATACACTATAGCTAGGCATAGCTCACTTCTTATTCCATGCAAAGTACAGGCTAAGCCCTTTAAGGAAGATGTTACATTGTTTTTTGAGCCAAGTGAAAACCCACAGTGGCCAGATGGCCTCGAGTTTTGTGACTCGTTGGTCTCAGTAAAGGCAGGTTCTATCCCTAGGATAGTTGTTAGTGTCCAGAACCTTACTAACCATGGCATTAGGTTTCCAGTAAAGACTATTATTGGTACAGTGCAGTCAGTAGGGTCTGTCTACCCAGCTAACATATTTAAAAGAGACCTTCCTTCAGCGGTTGTCAATGAGGTCCATGTCCAGGATACCCATCCCTCTCAGTGAGCAGTGGGACCCCCCAATTGACCTTTCTCATCTGGACGAATATAAAAGAAAGACCGTTCTGGACTACTTGTTGGTATAGTCAAGATGTCAGTCAAGATGTCAGTGGACATCTTTTGAAACAGGGGAGAGTGTAGGGGGTTAGAAACGACCTCTGTTATTGTATGTTATTCGATTAGACTACCAAGTCAGGAGAGGGCGCTACGCGCCTGTGAATGGAGCAGAGGAAGACGATGTAGGCTCAGCTCACGCATGCGCATTTAGTCATAAATGCCGCTGTGTGAAGCTGATTAACACGGTTGTCTCGTGTCGTCTTTTCCTCGTCGTTCACAGGTGTTCAAAATAATAAGTGTTAGACATCCTCAGGATGTTAAAGTAATTGGGGACTTGTTGTGCGATGCTATATGTAGAACCTTCTTTTGTGGCTTTGATAAATGTTTTGTGGCTTTGATGAATTTGGATTTTTGGATGTCAATTGTAGTTCCCAGAACAACACACACGAGTGTACAGACGTGCATAAGCATGTATGAATGTGGAGGATATATATACAATGTATAGATTGGATTGGATTGGATTGCATATGCCTTTATTAGTCTTAGATTAGTATTAGATGTTGAATGTATAGATCTACACATGAATGTATTCTGATATTGAAATTGCTAATATGATGTTTTGATGAGTAAATGAGTTAGTCATAAATGCCGCTGTGTGTAGCTGATTAACACGGTTGTCTCGTTCGTCTTTTCCTCGTCGTTCACAGTGCTACCTGCCTGTGACGCCTTTGGACCGACCCAGGTATCCCCTAGGCCTGAGGCTCTGTCAGTGTCTTTAACATCTGGATCAGTGTTCGATTAAATCGTTCAACCTGTACATTTCAATTGGGGACTCGTCCGGGATACGTGCCGCAAGTGGGCAGAGTGGGAGCTGCTACGAAGAGAACCTGTGACTAAAGCTTCAATGAAGACTGTAGTGCTGTCCGTTCTCCAGAGAATAGAGGCTTCAGGGTCTAACGATGACTCCCACAACTTCAAGACGGGTATTGATTTTCAAGATCCAAAAGAGACTATTACCAGAACTGTTTGATGTGATTATTGACTACGTCAGAGGTGACAAATTTAGACACATAGAAGATGAAGCATACACAGACGTATAGAAGATGAAGGTATGTCTCAACTCCTTCACCTCGATGACATGATCAGCGAGCTCTTAGATGCCCCGGAGGAACCTACTGGGGAAGGAGCTGACCTGAGAGGAGGAGTTGAGGTCACACCTCTTCCACCGAGAGACATCCCCACACCGGTCAGGAACGTCACCACTCCATCGCCATTCAGGATCATCGCCAACAGTTCGGGTGGTGCTCCTCCTGAACATGCCGGCTTATCCTCCGGTATGGGCGAGCAGGTGGTGAAGTACACAGATGTAGCTGCTCTGTTTCCACGGAGGGAGTTCAAAATTTATGGTGGTCAGATTTCTGACAGCGGGTCTGAACTGTCATACCGTAGCCTGTGTAGACAAATGGATGAGGGACTACAAGAAGGGTTTAGCGAGTCTGAGGTTATTCTGAGGTGTCCGCACTGTGTCGAAGATAACTAAACCTGGGACATTCCGAGACATGCTAAGTGATACAGAGGGTCTTACAATGTCACAGTTAAAAACAATTTTACGATCACATATCAGAGATAAGAGCAGCTCTGAGCTCTTCAATGAGCTCAGTACCGCTCAGCAGCGAGACAGTGAGTTTCCACAGCAATTTTTATATAGACTGATGGGTTTGAAGCAGAGAATTATGTTTGAGTCCCAACAACCAGGTGCAGATTTTGGTTACGATCAAAAACTTGTCCAAGGTACATGTCTGCACACACTATATCAAGGACTAAAGGAGAAGAATTATCATGTCAGATGTGATCTCAAACCATTACTTACCGATTTACAGTTTCGTGATGATGTCCTGTTAGAACAACTTACAAAGTCCACAAGTGAAGAGGCTGAGAGGGTGAAACGCCTCGGTACTGTGACCAAAAATTGATCTGTGAATGTCCATGCTGCTCAAACTAATCAACCTGACCAGATTAACCAGACCAAAGTTGACTCTGAATTTCAGGCTAACCGTGCTGCCATTCTCGAGCTGACTGCACAAGTGACCGTGGTAGCCGGGTAAGAAGGCAGCAGACAAGCACAAGAAAAAAGTCGCCGTCAGACGCAGCATATCTGTACCGGACCTCAGTCTCAAAGCGGACGAATCTCTTCTTCCGAAGACCCCCATACCCAAAACGTCCGAGTCTACGTTTTTTGGATTGAGCGATAGCGATTCCGTTGCGAGCGGCTCCATCCCAGACGGCCCGACTTCATTTGACAGGAGCAAAGAGCCTTTGTTAAACTTGGACACTTGTCCGGTGCCACGATCAGTTTTTATTTTTATTTTTATCTCTACTATGCACCCACATTCACTGTGTACACGGACAATAACCCCCAAACACTTACCAAACACTTTGTCCAAGTGTCCTACAGAATCGGCACCTCAGGTAGATACATGTCCGTCCCTGACTCGATCCTCAACGCGACCCCAGATACAAACGAATGAGACTAGGGGCAGGTGTCAGGTCTGTGTGCGAAAGACCATTAAGAGCTGCCCTCACTGTTTCATTTGTGGTCAGGAAGGACATAGAGCTGTGGGCTGTCTGAGAAGAAAGGCACCGGGAAACGGGGTAAGGTCACTGGAGTGAGGCTTCCAGTGATTAATGCCAATGACAAGCCTCCAGTACAAATCAATTCGGTTGAACCAGTAACAGCCATAAGTCTGACGACGCAGTGTCAGTCAACATCAAAAAAACATGTAGCACAAGTAATTGGCAAGCAATGTATTGTCTCCTGTGCACTCAATGGGGTCCCCACTCCGAATCCTGCTTGACTCAGGGTCTCAAGTGACCGTGGTGAGTAGGCCGTGGGTAGAGAAGCATTGCCCAACGTAACCATTCAGCCACTTTCATCCCTATTCCCGGACCAACCATTTGAGGTATCTGCAGCGAATGGCACAGCGGTTCCCTTTGATGGATGGGCTAATGTTGGGTTGCAGATACGGAGTGGAAACCATGGACATGCTGACATACAAGTTCCCATACTAATCATCACGATTTATGTTAACTGTCCTCTCTTAGGAAGCAATGTGATTGCAGAAATGATCAAAGAGACCAATGAACAGGTGGACATTGTACCCATACTGAAATAAGCCACGAGTGTCAGCGAACGCACAGTAGAGACCTTGATTTCTGTTCTTCAGAAATTGGGCTCTAATGAGACATTCCTCCAGTACCCTGTGTCTGTTGGGAAGAAGGGACTCATTATTCCTGCGGGCAAGTTATGGGAGGTGAAGTGCAGAGTCAGAGCATGGCCCAAGGGGGGAACAATGCTATTTGAGCCCAGTATAGAGAACAACTGCCCTGAGGGGCTAGAGCCGTTCTCTTCGTTAGTACATACCCAGTGGCCCGACAAAAATTGTAAAAATTCCCATTCAGAATGTTAGTAAACATGACATTCATCTTTCACAGAGAACTATTCTGGGCTCGATTGAGGAAGTTACTGGGGTCATGCCCTTTAAGGAGTGCTCCTACAATCCAAAGCCGCTAAACAGTCCCACCGTTCAAATCTGCTCGGCTCTGACCACAGACAAGTGGCATCCTACGGTTGACTTGTCACATCTCAAAGAGGAAGAACAGGGGATTGCCAGAGACATGTTGTATGAATAGTCAGATGTCTTTGCAAGAGGTGATGCTGATATAGGTTGCATTCCAAACCTGCAACTCAAGATCCAACTAACTGACACACACGGCGGTGCAAAAGCGTTACAATGCCATTCCAAAACCCCTTTATCAAAGACTATGTGCAAAACCTACTTCACCATGGTTGGATAAGAAAATCCACTTCAGCATACTCATCTCCTGTCGTCTGTGTTAGAAAAAAAAGACAAAAGCTTGCGCCTGTGCGTTGACTTTAGGGAGCTAAATCGCAAAACTGTCCCCGATCGTCACCCACTCCCACGCATTCAAGATCTGCTAGATAACCTGGGGGCTACTCTTGGTTCTCAATACTCGACCAAGGCAGCGCTTACCACCAGGGCTTTGTTGATGACAGTTCCAGGCATCTAACGGCTTTCAGCACCCCTTGGGGGCTGTACGAGTGGCTCCACTTCACGTTTGGCCTAACTAATGCGCCAGCAGCCTTTCAAAGATGTATGGAGGACGTTCTTGATGGCCACGAATGCTGCTCTCCTTATCTGGATGATGTGCTCTGCTTTTCTAAATTATTTCATGAACACGTAGAGGACCTGAGGAAAGTGCTTCACCGCCTGCGGGAGCATGGCATAAAGCTACGTCCGAATACATGTGAACTGTTCAAACGACAAGTGAGGTACTTGGGTTGTCTCGTGTCAAGTGATGGTGTCCGCATAGACCCTAAAGACCAGGAAGCCGTTTTGCAGTTAAAAGAGAGAGAACCACGCAATGTGGGGGAAGTCAGAGCTCTATTGGGGTTCTTGGGCTACGATAGATCCTTCGTACAGGACTTTGCCAGGATTGCACGGCCGCTGTTTAAACTGGTAGAGGGGGCCACTCAGCCTGACCAGAGGCCAGTTCACAACACCGCTGCACGCCAAAGGAAAGTCACCAAGTTAGGCCAGCTTCCCTCTGCTAATCCTGTCCAGTGGGGCCCCGAACACAGTGCTGTGGTCTCCCGCCTGGTAGATATATTGACCTGTCCACCTATTTTAGCCTACCCAGACTTTAATCTGCCCTTTGTGTTAAATACGGACGCATCCAATGAAGGTCTGGGGGCTGTTCTTTAGCAGCAGCAGGAAGATAAACTTCGCGTTGTTGATTCCAGAACACGCTCACCTTCAGAGAAAAATTATCATCTCCATTCTGGAAAGCTTGAGTTTCTGGCGTTGAAGTGGGCAATCTGCAACAAATTTCGAGATTATCTCTACTATGCACCCACATTCACTGTGTACACGGACAATAACCCCCTCGCATACGTCCTAAGCACGGCCAAACTCAATGCTGCCGGACATCGCTGGGTGGGTAAATTGGCGGATTTTCACTTTACAATAAAGTACAGGCCAGACAAGGCGAATGCTAATGCCGACACACTGTCGCGTTATCCAGTTAGGCACACAGAGGAGTACACTGAAACTTTGCCCCCAGACGTGGTTTCCACCATATGGCAGGGGGACAAGGCTGTGGGATCCAGAAAAAAAAACCACAAGACAAGCAGTGGCGACAGTCTTGACTCAACATGGTTACTTCGAATGCCCAGATGTAATGCAAACGTATGCGCACAACAATTTCCTCCAACGATCTAAATCGGTCCGACACGAAACACTTACCGAAGCAGGCGTTCCTTGTTTAAATAAACATTTCGAATATATCATTTGTAAAACAATATAACTACGCGAATGTAACCAAAATACAAATAAGATACTTTACAACCTGTCACATACCCCCCTTAAAATAGATGTTGTCCCCAACATGTACTAGTAAATACATAAATGCGCTGGACACATGCCCAAAACAAATACGCATGTATTATGAACTGCATCCAAATACTCCGTGCAATGGATCTTCGTCATAGGATTATTTTTGCATCTGAAGAGGCCGAATCAGGTTTGAAGTATGATCCTACATTGGTCCAGAGTTTATTCCTGCACACAGTTCTGATAGTGTTACAGAGTGACAATGTAAAGAGTGACATGCTACCTTTCCTCCTGCTAACCACCACATCAGATGAAGTACTGTTAGAAAAATTAAACTTAGCATGTGCAAATGAAAAGGAGCGACAGGAAAAAAAGAAAAATGCTGCTGCACGGGTGACAACGGTGAACACTGTCCAGTTAGATGACACACCAGCCCCGATTGGGAAGAAGACAGTCTTAAAGCAGAATACTGTTACTGTGCCGAATGAACTCCTTTCAGAGATCAAAGGATGACGTCAGAGATGATGCTTTTAAAGGAGCTGCGGGCAGAAGTGTCCCAGATCAAAGAGACTATTCAGAAACAAACAGCCACTTCTTAGCCCACCAACGGAGGGCCTGACCACTACCCTAAACAGGTCGTCTTCACTCCACCTTCACCATATCAGGTAGATCAACCAGCCAGGCACTACTACACCCAGCACTCCCCATCAGCTCTTCAGCAGTACCACCCAACACCAGGTCCCAGGCCGATGAGGGGGGCAGCACAGTTCTAGCAGCGGTTCGCCCCTCAGCCCTGGTGTTATTCTTGTATTCAGACAGGTGAAGAGTATTGTCAGCACTGTTTTAAATGTGGAAGTAGTGAACATTTCAGAGCAGGCTGCAAAGCACAGAACTCAGCCAGTAACCATGCCTTAAACTAGAAAGGGTTACCCCAGTGGGACGTGGTGTGACCACAGAGACAGATAGGTCCCAGTATTACAGTGGTGCTATGAAAATGGAATGTAAGCCCCACACATGTGGCCCCGTTCAGAAGAGACATAAGCAGTCATTTGTCGATTGTACAGATAAGAAACAGTGGGGCAAATTACCTTCGGTCAGGGAGTTAGTGGGAAAGAAATGTCTTATTCTGTGCTTTTTTGGGTAACAGAATGGTTGAAGCACTCTGGGACTCGGGGTCCCAGGTGTGTGCTGTAGATGAGTTATGGAAAAAAACGAACTTACCTGACATGTCATTGAAAAATCTGAATGAGTTTATTGACCCTGATAATACTCTCAATATTGTGGCAGCAAATGGAACGGATATGCCTTACGTAGGATGGCGTGAGATACCATTTAAACTTGGTGCGAATGATCCAGGGCTACTTGTACCAGTTTTAGTACCAAAAGGTGACCAGCAACAGTGTCCTATCTTAGGGTTTATTGTCATTGAGCGTCTTGTGTTAGATAGCCTCTCTAATGAGACACAAACAGGGGATACAGAAAAGCTCTTGAAATCGGTTAGACTCGCTAATCCCCACCTTAAGCGCAATGAAGGTGCCACTTTCATAAAAGCAGTTAGTGTGGGACAAGCGCATGAGTACCGTGTAAAAACAACAAATGAGAGATACACTATAGCTAGGCATAGCTCACTTCTTATTCCATGCAAAGCACAGGCTAAGCCCTTTAAGGAAGATGTTACATTGTTTTTTGAGCCAAGTGAAAACCCACAGTGGCCAGATGGCCTCGAGTTTTGTGACTCGTTGGTCTCAGTAAAGGCAGGTTCTATCCCTAGGATAGTTGTTAGTGTCCAGAACCTTACTAACCATGGCATTAGGTTTCCAGTAAAGACTATTATTGGTACAGTGCAGTCAGTAGGGTCTGTCTACCCAGCTAACATATTTAAAAGAGACCTTCCTTCAACGGTTGTCAATGAGGTCCATGTCCAGGATACCCATCCCTCTCAGTGAGCAGTGGGATCCCCCAATTGACCTTTCTCATCTGGACGAATATAAAAGAAAGACCGTTCAGCAGATGTTGAGAGAGGAATCGGCATCATTTTCAAAATCGGACGACGATATAGGGCTTGTGGAAAACCTACAAATGGACATTTTGTTAAAAGACACTGAGCCCGTTTCAAAGACATATATGTCTGTCCCAAAGCCACTGTACAGAGAGGTGAAAGACTATTTACAGGACTTGATAGCGCAGGGGTGGGTGGAAAAGTCCACTTCCCCCTACTCATCCCTTGTCGTCTGTGTCAGGAAAAATATGGTACACTGCGCTATTGTATTGACTACAGAGAGCTGAATCGGAAAACACACCCTGACCGGCACCCCATCCCACGGGTACAGGACGTGGTGGACAACCTTGGGGGTAACACCATCTTCTCGCTGCTGGACCAAGGCAAAGCATACCACCAGGGTTCATGTCCAAAGGGAGCCGACACCTGACCGCCTTCGTGACCCCTTGGGGCCTTTATGAATGGATTCGAATCCCTTTTGGACTCATGAATGCACCAGCAGCGTTCCAGCGGTGTATGGAACAATGTCTGGAGGGGTTACGGGACAAAATATGTGTCCCCTATCTTGATGACATTCTTGTTTTCAGCAGGACATTTGGCAACCACGTTGAGGACGTCAGGCGAGTGTTGCGACGTCTCAGAGAAAATGGAATAAAACTCAAATCCCGAAAGTGTGACCTCTTCAAGCCGGAAGTGAGGTACCTCGGCAGGATTGTCTCTACCGAGGGGAGCAGAATGGTCCCGGCAGATACAGCCGCAGTGCGTGCCCTGGAAAACAAGCAGCCAGGCACTGTCGGTGAGATTCGAGCCATTTTGGGACTATTAAGCTATTATAGGCAATACATCAAAATTTCTCTTGTATTGCTAGTCCCTTGTATGATTTGCTTAAAGCCCCTCTCAATGTTGAGACTCAGCAGCACAAAAGAAAAAAATGGTAAGTGAGACATAACAGTATGTCTTCCAACACACGTATTGAGTGGAGTGATGAGCAGCAGTCAGTGTTAGAGCAGCTAAAAGACTGTCTAGTTCAACCACCAGTTTTAGGTTTTCCTGACTTCGCGCATCCTTTCATTTTGCATACAGATGCCTCCAACCGGGGTTTAGGTGCTGTGTTGTACCAAAGACAAAATGGCAAACTTCGCGTGATAGCCTATGGCTCTCGGACTTTAACTGCAGCTGAGAAGAATTATAACTTACACTCGGGCAAGTTGGAATTTTTGGCGCTTAAGTGGGCGATCACAGACAAGTTTCGTGATTATTTGTACTGTGCACCATTCTTCACTGTGTTTAGTGACAATAGTCCACTCACTTATGTACTGCTTATGACTGCTAAGTTAAGACTGATAAGTCTTTTAGTTCGCTGACGAAGCCTCTTGGATAGGAGGCGAAACGTCCGAAACCTTCACATTTGTACAGATGACGGCTGAAGAAACCTTCTCATCGATGCTAAGTTAAATGCAACTGGGTGCAGGTGGGTCGCAGAACTTTCTGATTTTAATTTTACTGTTAAATATCGTCCTGGTAAGGAAAATGTTGATGCAGACAGTTTATCTAGGATGCCCCTTGATATGGTAACATATATGGAAGGATGTACAAAAGAAATGTCATGTGATGCTGTGAGTGCTGCCGTACAAGCAGTGGACCAAAAGAACGAGTCTAGTGCAGCTTGGTCTATGAGAATCTCAGCTACAAGTGCCGAGGTGTCACTAAACACACCGATAGCCTCATTGACTGATGGACAGATCAAGCTAGATCAAGAGACTGACCCCATTATAGGACATATTATTAGATACAAACTGGCAGAGACGAAACCGCTAGGTACTGAACTAAGAAAGCATTGTCCTGTTTTGTGAGGGAATGGAAAAAACTACACTTTAATGACAGAGGTGGTTTGTGCAGAAAAACGGCAAAAAGAACCCAACTACTGCTTCCTGAAAAACACAAGGTGACAGTGTTAAAAGAGCTGCATGATGAAATGGGCCAACATGGTGTAAAAAGGACTCTTTCCCTTGTAAGGGATCGTTTTTACTGGCCCTTTATGCAAAAAGAAATGGAGGATTATGTACTGAGAGTGTGTGTTTGTGTGCCTAAAACACAAAAAGCCCAACCGTGAGGCCAGAGCCCCTCTCACTAACTAATATGGTGACTACTCAGCCTTTTGAACTTGTCCTTGTTGACTTTTTGCATCTTGACAAATGTAAGGGTGGTTATGAATACGTGCTTGTGCTAATAGACCATTTTACACGTTTTGCTCAAGTTTATGTGTAACCGGCCTCAGGCCTAGGGGATACCTGGGTCGGTCCAAAGGCGTCACAGGCAGGGAGCACTCTGAACGACGAGGAAAAGACGACACGAGACAACCGTGTTAATCAGCTTCACACAGTGGCATTTATGACGAACTCATTTACTCATCAAAACATCAATTCAGCAATTTCAATATCAGAATACATTCATGTGTAGATCTATACATTCAACATCTATACATTGTATATATCCTCCACATTCGCACTTTTGCACGCTCGTGTGTGTTGTACTGGGAACTACAATTGACATCCAAAAATCAAAATTCATCAAAGACACAAAACATTCATCAAAGCCACAAAAGAAGGTTCTACATATAGCATCGCCCAACAAGTCCCCAATTACTTTAACATCTTGAGGATGTCTAACACTTATTATTTTGAATACCTGTGAACGACGAGGAAAAGACGACACGAGACAACCGTGTTAATCAGCTTCTCACAGCGGCATTTATGACTAACTGCGCATGCGTGAGCTGAGCCTACATCGTCTTCTCTGTTCCATTCACAGGCGCGTAGCGCCCTCTCCTGACTTGGTAGTCTAACCGAATAACATACAGTAACGGAGGTCGTTTCTAACCCCCTACACTCTCCCCTGCTTTAAAAGATGTCCCCCGACATCTTGACTATACCAACAACAAGTAGTCAAGTACCAGTAGAAGCACAGTCATCTGTCTGGTCTCCCTAGGGTGGTGTCAGTCACATTCAAATGCAAGTCTGCTGTCTAATAAGTCTAGGTAGGGTAGGGTAGTAATAGGGTTCAGGTCGCACTAGATAATGAGTCGTGGGGTAAGGCATGCAAGTATACAAGACATTTGCCACAGGTCTCCAGGGCTGGTATGATGGATGACCCAAGTGTTCATATGTGAATATTTCCCTGGGTCTTAGAGTACGAGTAGACCTTCTTGCCAGCGATTCGATTCCACTTTGTGACTCGGTGTCCGGTTCCACCAACTCCGCCGGCGCTCCTGCATCCCCCTCATTGTCATCCATTACAGGTTGTTCTGGGCTTCCCTCAGCAGGCAGGCTGTCAGCTGGTGTTGGTTTTTGTAATGATGCTGGTACGACCAATGGAAAAGCTTCCTCTAGCTGCTGCCCATCCTCTGGTTCCGTAGTTTGTGGCTGGGGGTGGAATTCTGATGCCACAGTTCTGAAATTGTGCGGTTCAGGTTGAGATGCCTGATGACTGACTGTCTTCCTTGTATACACAGGGAACCGTCGGAGATTGTATGAACATCCCTCCTCTTCATCTGAATATCCAGACTCCTGCCCAACTGCTTCCTTGCTATAAAGCCTGTCTGTCTAGCTGTTTTTTTTTTTTTTTTTTCACCCTACGGGGCTGTTCAACTGGCAAATCATTGACAGACAGTAGGAGATTACGGTGCAACACACGGGTAGTTTTGTCTCAGTTTTCTGCCCGAACCTTGTACACTGGTCCATCTCCCACTCTTTCAGTGACCCTGTGGACTTTTTCCTCCCAGTAAGCTTGCCAGGTCCACCTCTCTCAGATAGGTTCCTGACAAATACACGATCCCCTGGATGGAGTGCCTTTAACACCACGGTCATAGTATTTCTTCATTTTTTTAGAGCTCTTTTGACTGTTCTCGGAGGCAATTCTGTAAGCATCTTGCATTCGACAGGCCCACTTACGTGCATATTCCTGTCGGCTTTTTACTTCTTCGTCAGCTGTCAGACCAAAAACTAAGTCGATGGGAAACTGGGGAGACCTTCCATAGAGGAGGAAGAACGGTGAATAGCACGTGGACTCATGTCTTGTACAGTTGTACGCATGAACTACATGAGGCAAATAGTCTTTCCACTTAGCTTTCCTTTCTTCTTGGAGAGTACGTAGCATCTGTAACAGTGTTCTATTCAGACGTTCTACAGGGATACTCTGCGGATGGTATGGGGTGGTTCGGGAATGCGCAATGCCAGACAACTGTTGAAGCCGCTGGAATAGACTGTTTTGAAACTCCCGACCTTGATCATGATGTAGTCTCCCTGGATAAGAGAACCGTGGAATAAAATCACGAAAGATTTTCTCAGCAGCAACGTTGCCTGACTTATTCTTAGTCGGGTAGGCTTGTGCGAAACGAGTAAAGTGGTCTACCAGGACTAGAATATACTCATATCCTCCTTTACTTGGCTCAAGATGGAGATAATCAATAGAAATGAGCTCAAATGGGGCACTAGTAGTGATGTTGCCCATGGGTGCTTTTTCCGGAATGGTGGGTCGTCTCTGTTTAATGCAGGAACACTGGCGAATTACGCAGTTTTCTATTTCGTGCTGCATAAATGGCCAATAGAACCTCTGCCTTGCAAGGTTGATCACCTTGTCAGCTCCAACATGACCCATGTCATCATGCAGGTGTTTGAGCACACTCGACTTAAGTTTACCAGGGAGAACAAGCTGTTTCCATTTCCCCGCCTGTCTGTATAAAATTCCCTTGTCCAGTTTCAGTCTATTCCATTCGTGTACTAGTCTCCTTGCCTCTGGTCCCATTTGTCTTTTATATTTGTCATTGGGGTTCCATCCCCTCCTCTTCAGTGTCATTACCTCAGAGATTGACGCATCCTCTTCCTGAGCAGCTCTGATATCATCTGGAGTTATAGCGGGGACTGTCACCGGAAGAAAATCCTCACCATCAGAGGTGAGTTGCAACACAGCCATAGCCAAGCGGAATGCAGCCTCGGTGGTCGCCGAGGCAAAAACACGGGCATGGGAAGAGTTCGGTGAGGCCATGGAAGCCGACTTCCGGACCGCTTCGAGGAAATTCTGGTCCACCATCCGGCGTCTCAGGAGGGGAAAGCAGTGCACCACTAACACTGTGTACAGTGAGGGTGGGGTGCTGCTGACTTCGACTCGAGACGTCGTGAACCGGTGGGCAGAGTACTTCGAAGACCTCCTCAACTCCACCAACACGCCTTCCTTGGAGGAAGCAGTGTCTGGGGACTCCGAGGTGGGCCCTCCGATCCTTGTGACTGAAGTCACCGAGGTGGTTAAAAAGCTCCTCGGTGGCAAGGCCCCGGGGGTGGATGAGATCCGACCGGAGTTCCTAAAGGCTCTGGATGTTGTGGGGCTGTCCTGGCTGACACGCCTCTGCAACATTGCGTGGTCATCGGGGAGAGTGCCTCTGGATTGGCAGACCGGGGTGGTGGTCCCCCTTTTTAAAAAGGGGGACCGGAGGGTGTGTTCCAACTACAGAGGGATAACACTCCTCAGCCTCCCTGGAAAGGTCTATTCAGGGGTCCTAGAGGGGCGGGTCCGTCGGAAAGTCGAGCCTCAGATTGAGGAGGAACAGTGTGGTTTTCGTCCCAGCCGCGGAACAGTGGACCAGCTCTACACCCTTAGCAGGGTCCTCGAGGGCACATGGGAATTCGCCCAACCACTCTACATGTGTTTTGTGGACTTGGAGAAAGCGTTTGACTGTGTCCCTCGTGGAGTTCTGTGGAGGGTACTTCGGGAGTATGGGGTACAGGAGCGGCTGATACGGGCCGTTCGGTCCCTATATGACCGATGTCAGAGTCTGGTTCGCATTGCCGGCAATAAGTCGGAATCGTTTCCAGTGAGGGTTGGGCTCCGCCAAGGCTGCCCTTTGTCACCGATTCTGTTCATAACCTTTATGGACAGAATTTCTAGGCGCAGCCGAAGCGTTGAAGGTTTCCGTTTTGGTAGCCTCAGTATAGCATCTCTGCTTTTTGCAGATGATGTTGTACTGTTGGGGCCTTCAAGTGGAGCTCTCCAACTCTCGCTGGAGCGTTTCGCAGCCGAATGTGAAGCGGCTGGGATGAGAATCAGCACCTCCAAATCTGAGACAATGGTTCTCAGTCGGAAAAGGGTGGAGTGCCCTCTCCGGGTCGGGGAGGAGATTTTGCCTCAAGTGGAGGAGTTCAAGTATCTGGGTGTCTTGTTCACGAGTGAGGGTGAAAGGGATTGAGAGGTCGACAGGCGGATCGGTGCGGCGTCTGCCGTGATGCGGACTTTGTACCGATCTGTCGTGGTGAAGAAGGAGCTGAGCCAAAAAGCAAAGCTCTCAATCTACCGGTCGATCTACGTCCCAACCCTCATCTATGGTCACGAGCTATGGGTTGTGTCCGAAAGAACGAGATCCCGGATGCAAGCGGCCGAAATGAGCTTTCTCCGTCGGGTGTCAGGGCTCTCCCTTAGAGATAAGGTGAGAAGCTCGGTCATCCGGGAGGGGCTCAAAGTCGAGCCGCTTCTCCTCCACAACGAGAGGAGCCAGATGAGGTGGCTCGGGCATCTGATTAGGATGCCCCCGGGACGTCTCCCTCGTGAGGTGTTCCGGGCATGCCCCACTGGCAGGAGACCCCGGGGACGACCCAGAACACGCTGGAGAGACTATGTCTCCCAGCTGGCATGGGAACGCCTCGGGATCCGCCAGGACGAGCTGGAAGAAGTGGCTGGGGAGAGGGAAGTCTGGGCTTCCCTACTGAAGCTGCTGCCCCCGCGACCCGACCCCGGATAAGCGGCAGAAGATGGATGGATGGACAATAGGTGAGGAGCTTGGACAAGAAGATTAACTCACATTTCCTAATTTGGTGAGACAGATAGAAAGTGGGCTCAGTAAAGGCTACCAGGGGGAGGAGATCATCGATGCAGTGGTTCGTGCCATAACACCAGGTCTGCAGTTGAGAAGCTACCTCCAAGGGAAAGAAAACCTCACCCTACCTTCTTTATGAAGGATTCTCCGATCTCTCAATCAGGAGAGAGGAGCCACTGAATTGTACAAGCAGCTCTCATTGGAAGTGCAGACTAATAAAGAGTCCCCGCAGACCTTTCAACTCCGTGCAATGGATCTTCGTCATAGGATTATTTTTGCATCTGAAGAGGCCGAATCGGGTTTGAAGTATGATCCTACATTGGTCCAGAGTTTATTCCTGCACACAGTTCTGATAGTGTTACAGAGTGACAATGTAAAGAGTGACATGCTACCTTTCCTCTAGCTAACCACCACATCAGATGAAGTACTGTTAGAAAAATTAAACATATCATGTGCAAATGAAAATGAGCGACAGGAAAAAAAGAAAAATGCTGCTGCACGGGTGACAACGGTGAACACTGCCCAGTTAGATGACACACCAGCCCCGATTGGGAAGAAGACAGTCTTAAAGCAGAATACTGTTACTGTGCCGAATGAACTCCCTTCAGAGATCAAAGGATGATGTCAGAGATGATGCTTTTAAAGGAGCTGCGGGCAGAAGTGTCCCAGATCAAAGAGACTATTCAGAAACAAACAGCCACTTCT
Organism: Hippocampus bargibanti; assembly: GCF_051943395.1. Lineage (NCBI taxonomy): Eukaryota > Metazoa > Chordata > Actinopteri > Syngnathiformes > Syngnathidae > Hippocampus > Hippocampus bargibanti. The sequence goes on from NC_142734.1 coordinate 22,070,191, forward strand.
TAGCCCACCAACGGAGGGCCTGACCACTACCCTGAACAGGTCGTCTTCACTCCACCTTCACCATATCAGGTAGATCAACCAGCCAGGCACTACTACACCCAGCACTCCCCATCAGCTCTTCAGCAGTACCACCCAACACCAGGTCCCAGGCCGATGAGGGGGGCAGCACAGTTCTAGCAGCGGTTCGCCCCTCAGCCCAGGTGTTATTCTTGTATTCAAACAGGTGAAGAGTATTGTCAGCACTGTTTTAAATGTGGAAGTAGTGAACATTTCAGAGCAGGCTGCAAAGCACAGAACTCAGCCAGTAACCATGCTTTAAACTAGAAAGGGTTACCCCAGTGGGACATGGTGTGACCACAGAGACAGATAGGTCCCAGTATTACAGTGGTGCTATGAAAATGGAATGTAAGCCCCACACATGTGGCCCCGTTCAGAAGAGACATAAGCAGTCATTTGTCGAGCGTACAGATAAGAAACAGTGTGGCAAATTACCTTCGGTCAGGGAGTTAGTGGGAAAGAAATGTCTTATTCGGTGCTTTTTGGGTAACAGAAGGGTTGAAGCACTCTGGGACTCGGGGTCCCAGGTGTGTGCTGTAGATGAGTTATGGAAAAAAACGAACTTACCTGACATGTCATTGAAAAATCTGAATGAGTTTATTGACCCTGATAATGCTCTCAATATTGTGGCAGCTAATGGAACGGATATGCCTTACGTAGGATGGCTTGAGATACCATTTAAACTTGGTGCGAATGATCCAGGGCTACTTGTACCAGTTTTAGTACCAAAAGGTGACCAGCAACAGTGTCCTATCATAGGGTTTATTGTCATTGAGTGTCTTGTGTTAGATAGCCTCTCTAATGAGACACAAACAGGGCATACAGAAAAGCTCTTGAAATCGGTTAGACTCGCTAATCCCCACCTTAAGCGCAATGAAGGTGCCACTTTCATAAAAGCAGTTAGTGTGGGACAAGCGCATGAGTACCGTGTAAAAACAACAAATGAGAGATACACTATAGCTAGGCATAGCTCACTTCTTATTCCATGCAAAGTACAGGCTAAGCCCTTTAAGGAAGATGTTACATTGTTTTTTGAGCCAAGTGAAAACCCACAGTGGCCAGATGGCCTCGAGTTTTGTGACTCGTTGGTCTCAGTAAAGGCAGGTTCTATCCCTAGGATAGTTGTTAGTGTCCAGAACCTTACTAACCATGGCATTAGGTTTCCAGTAAAGACTATTATTGGTACAGTGCAGTCAGTAGGGTCTGTCTACCCAGCTAACATATTTAAAAGAGACCTTCCTTCAGCGGTTGTCAATGAGGTCCATGTCCAGGATACCCATCCCTCTCAGTGAGCAGTGGGACCCCCCAATTGACCTTTCTCATCTGGACGAATATAAAAGAAAGACCGTTCTGGACTACTTGTTGGTATAGTCAAGATGTCAGTCAAGATGTCAGTGGACATCTTTTGAAACAGGGGAGAGTGTAGGGGGTTAGAAACGACCTCTGTTATTGTATGTTATTCGATTAGACTACCAAGTCAGGAGAGGGCGCTACGCGCCTGTGAATGGAGCAGAGGAAGACGATGTAGGCTCAGCTCACGCATGCGCATTTAGTCATAAATGCCGCTGTGTGAAGCTGATTAACACGGTTGTCTCGTGTCGTCTTTTCCTCGTCGTTCACAGGTGTTCAAAATAATAAGTGTTAGACATCCTCAGGATGTTAAAGTAATTGGGGACTTGTTGTGCGATGCTATATGTAGAACCTTCTTTTGTGGCTTTGATAAATGTTTTGTGGCTTTGATGAATTTGGATTTTTGGATGTCAATTGTAGTTCCCAGAACAACACACACGAGTGTACAGACGTGCATAAGCATGTATGAATGTGGAGGATATATATACAATGTATAGATTGGATTGGATTGGATTGCATATGCCTTTATTAGTCTTAGATTAGTATTAGATGTTGAATGTATAGATCTACACATGAATGTATTCTGATATTGAAATTGCTAATATGATGTTTTGATGAGTAAATGAGTTAGTCATAAATGCCGCTGTGTGTAGCTGATTAACACGGTTGTCTCGTTCGTCTTTTCCTCGTCGTTCACAGTGCTACCTGCCTGTGACGCCTTTGGACCGACCCAGGTATCCCCTAGGCCTGAGGCTCTGTCAGTGTCTTTAACATCTGGATCAGTGTTCGATTAAATCGTTCAACCTGTACATTTCAATTGGGGACTCGTCCGGGATACGTGCCGCAAGTGGGCAGAGTGGGAGCTGCTACGAAGAGAACCTGTGACTAAAGCTTCAATGAAGACTGTAGTGCTGTCCGTTCTCCAGAGAATAGAGGCTTCAGGGTCTAACGATGACTCCCACAACTTCAAGACGGGTATTGATTTTCAAGATCCAAAAGAGACTATTACCAGAACTGTTTGATGTGATTATTGACTACGTCAGAGGTGACAAATTTAGACACATAGAAGATGAAGCATACACAGACGTATAGAAGATGAAGGTATGTCTCAACTCCTTCACCTCGATGACATGATCAGCGAGCTCTTAGATGCCCCGGAGGAACCTACTGGGGAAGGAGCTGACCTGAGAGGAGGAGTTGAGGTCACACCTCTTCCACCGAGAGACATCCCCACACCGGTCAGGAACGTCACCACTCCATCGCCATTCAGGATCATCGCCAACAGTTCGGGTGGTGCTCCTCCTGAACATGCCGGCTTATCCTCCGGTATGGGCGAGCAGGTGGTGAAGTACACAGATGTAGCTGCTCTGTTTCCACGGAGGGAGTTCAAAATTTATGGTGGTCAGATTTCTGACAGCGGGTCTGAACTGTCATACCGTAGCCTGTGTAGACAAATGGATGAGGGACTACAAGAAGGGTTTAGCGAGTCTGAGGTTATTCTGAGGTGTCCGCACTGTGTCGAAGATAACTAAACCTGGGACATTCCGAGACATGCTAAGTGATACAGAGGGTCTTACAATGTCACAGTTAAAAACAATTTTACGATCACATATCAGAGATAAGAGCAGCTCTGAGCTCTTCAATGAGCTCAGTACCGCTCAGCAGCGAGACAGTGAGTTTCCACAGCAATTTTTATATAGACTGATGGGTTTGAAGCAGAGAATTATGTTTGAGTCCCAACAACCAGGTGCAGATTTTGGTTACGATCAAAAACTTGTCCAAGGTACATGTCTGCACACACTATATCAAGGACTAAAGGAGAAGAATTATCATGTCAGATGTGATCTCAAACCATTACTTACCGATTTACAGTTTCGTGATGATGTCCTGTTAGAACAACTTACAAAGTCCACAAGTGAAGAGGCTGAGAGGGTGAAACGCCTCGGTACTGTGACCAAAAATTGATCTGTGAATGTCCATGCTGCTCAAACTAATCAACCTGACCAGATTAACCAGACCAAAGTTGACTCTGAATTTCAGGCTAACCGTGCTGCCATTCTCGAGCTGACTGCACAAGTGACCGTGGTAGCCGGGTAAGAAGGCAGCAGACAAGCACAAGAAAAAAGTCGCCGTCAGACGCAGCATATCTGTACCGGACCTCAGTCTCAAAGCGGACGAATCTCTTCTTCCGAAGACCCCCATACCCAAAACGTCCGAGTCTACGTTTTTTGGATTGAGCGATAGCGATTCCGTTGCGAGCGGCTCCATCCCAGACGGCCCGACTTCATTTGACAGGAGCAAAGAGCCTTTGTTAAACTTGGACACTTGTCCGGTGCCACGATCAGTTTTTATTTTTATTTTTATCTCTACTATGCACCCACATTCACTGTGTACACGGACAATAACCCCCAAACACTTACCAAACACTTTGTCCAAGTGTCCTACAGAATCGGCACCTCAGGTAGATACATGTCCGTCCCTGACTCGATCCTCAACGCGACCCCAGATACAAACGAATGAGACTAGGGGCAGGTGTCAGGTCTGTGTGCGAAAGACCATTAAGAGCTGCCCTCACTGTTTCATTTGTGGTCAGGAAGGACATAGAGCTGTGGGCTGTCTGAGAAGAAAGGCACCGGGAAACGGGGTAAGGTCACTGGAGTGAGGCTTCCAGTGATTAATGCCAATGACAAGCCTCCAGTACAAATCAATTCGGTTGAACCAGTAACAGCCATAAGTCTGACGACGCAGTGTCAGTCAACATCAAAAAAAACATGTAGCACAAGTAATTGGCAAGCAATGTATTGTCTCCTGTGCACTCAATGGGGTCCCCACTCCGAATCCTGCTTGACTCAGGGTCTCAAGTGACCGTGGTGAGTAGGCCGTGGGTAGAGAAGCATTGCCCAACGTAACCATTCAGCCACTTTCATCCCTATTCCCGGACCAACCATTTGAGGTATCTGCAGCGAATGGCACAGCGGTTCCCTTTGATGGATGGGCTAATGTTGGGTTGCAGATACGGAGTGGAAACCATGGACATGCTGACATACAAGTTCCCATACTAATCATCACGATTTATGTTAACTGTCCTCTCTTAGGAAGCAATGTGATTGCAGAAATGATCAAAGAGACCAATGAACAGGTGGACATTGTACCCATACTGAAATAAGCCACGAGTGTCAGCGAACGCACAGTAGAGACCTTGATTTCTGTTCTTCAGAAATTGGGCTCTAATGAGACATTCCTCCAGTACCCTGTGTCTGTTGGGAAGAAGGGACTCATTATTCCTGCGGGCAAGTTATGGGAGGTGAAGTGCAGAGTCAGAGCATGGCCCAAGGGGGGAACAATGCTATTTGAGCCCAGTATAGAGAACAACTGCCCTGAGGGGCTAGAGCCGTTCTCTTCGTTAGTACATACCCAGTGGCCCGACAAAAATTGTAAAAATTCCCATTCAGAATGTTAGTAAACATGACATTCATCTTTCACAGAGAACTATTCTGGGCTCGATTGAGGAAGTTACTGGGGTCATGCCCTTTAAGGAGTGCTCCTACAATCCAAAGCCGCTAAACAGTCCCACCGTTCAAATCTGCTCGGCTCTGACCACAGACAAGTGGCATCCTACGGTTGACTTGTCACATCTCAAAGAGGAAGAACAGGGGATTGCCAGAGACATGTTGTATGAATAGTCAGATGTCTTTGCAAGAGGTGATGCTGATATAGGTTGCATTCCAAACCTGCAACTCAAGATCCAACTAACTGACTACACGGCGGTGCAAAAGCGTTACAATGCCATTCCAAAACCCCTTTATCAAAGACTATGTGCAAAACCTACTTCACCATGGTTGGATAAGAAAATCCACTTCAGCATACTCATCTCCTGTCGTCTGTGTTAGAAAAAAAAGACAAAAGCTTGCGCCTGTGCGTTGACTTTAGGGAGCTAAATCGCAAAACTGTCCCCGATCGTCACCCACTCCCACGCATTCAAGATCTGCTAGATAACCTGGGGGCTACTCTTGGTTCTCAATACTCGACCAAGGCAGCGCTTACCACCAGGGCTTTGTTGATGACAGTTCCAGGCATCTAACGGCTTTCAGCACCCCTTGGGGGCTGTACGAGTGGCTCCACTTCACGTTTGGCCTAACTAATGCGCCAGCAGCCTTTCAAAGATGTATGGAGGACGTTCTTGATGGCCACGAATGCTGCTCTCCTTATCTGGATGATGTGCTCTGCTTTTCTAAATTATTTCATGAACACGTAGAGGACCTGAGGAAAGTGCTTCACCGCCTGCGGGAGCATGGCATAAAGCTACGTCCGAATACATGTGAACTGTTCAAACGACAAGTGAGGTACTTGGGTTGTCTCGTGTCAAGTGATGGTGTCCGCATAGACCCTAAAGACCAGGAAGCCGTTTTGCAGTTAAAAGAGAGAGAACCACGCAATGTGGGGGAAGTCAGAGCTCTATTGGGGTTCTTGGGCTACGATAGATCCTTCGTACAGGACTTTGCCAGGATTGCACGGCCGCTGTTTAAACTGGTAGAGGGGGCCACTCAGCCTGACCAGAGGCCAGTTCACAACACCGCTGCACGCCAAAGGAAAGTCACCAAGTTAGGCCAGCTTCCCTCTGCTAATCCTGTCCAGTGGGGCCCCGAACACAGTGCTGTGGTCTCCCGCCTGGTAGATATATTGACCTGTCCACCTATTTTAGCCTACCCAGACTTTAATCTGCCCTTTGTGTTAAATACGGACGCATCCAATGAAGGTCTGGGGGCTGTTCTTTAGCAGCAGCAGGAAGATAAACTTCGCGTTGTTGATTCCAGAACACGCTCACCTTCAGAGAAAAATTATCATCTCCATTCTGGAAAGCTTGAGTTTCTGGCGTTGAAGTGGGCAATCTGCAACAAATTTCGAGATTATCTCTACTATGCACCCACATTCACTGTGTACACGGACAATAACCCCCTCGCATACGTCCTAAGCACGGCCAAACTCAATGCTGCCGGACATCGCTGGGTGGGTAAATTGGCGGATTTTCACTTTACAATAAAGTACAGGCCAGACAAGGCGAATGCTAATGCCGACACACTGTCGCGTTATCCAGTTAGGCACACAGAGGAGTACACTGAAACTTTGCCCCCAGACGTGGTTTCCACCATATGGCAGGGGGACAAGGCTGTGGGATCCAGAAAAAAAAACACAAGACAAGCAGTGCGACACGTCTTGACTCAACAGTGGTTTACTTCGAATGCCCAGATGTAATGCAAACGTATGCGCACAACAATTTCCTGCCCAACGATCTAAATCGGTCCGACACGAAACACTTACCGAAGCAGGCGTTCCTTGTTTAAATAAACATTTTCGATATATATCATTTGTAAAACAATATAACTACGCGAATGTAACCAAAATACGAAATAAGATACTTTACAACCTGTCACATACTCCCCCTTAAAATAGATGTTGTCCCCAACATGTACTAGTAAATACATAAATGCGCTGGACGACATGCCCAAAACAATTACGCATGGTATTATGAACTGCATCCAAATATGAACTATAATAATGAACAGTTTACAGACTGGAACTCTTTTCATACATTCTGTTTACATTATAACAATCAACAGTTCACAGACTGGAACTCTTTTCATACATTCCGTTTTAATTATAACACATCAGGGCTCATCGGGGTCTTCTTGTTTCCATCTCACTGTGCTATCAAACAGAAGTGTCGATTAACCATCTCTGTCGTACTCCGTGGCATAATAGGGGTGTGCACGATACATCCAAGGCATTGTCTGTTCACCATAACGTGGTACTATCCCTACATTGTAACAAAATGGCGAACCATACGTGAATACCTTGGGTCTCCTGTGTTCTCGTCGTGGCAGTTGATTTCCCCCAATATCAGAATTACTGGGGGTGGCTGGGGAAAAGGGGGGCACACCATCCCAGGTGGATATTTTCCGGACCAATGTTGCCCTCCTGAAGTTGGTCAACTTCCACAGCTCCCGGCTCTGTCCCCGGCAGTTCATTCCCCAGTTGATTGTCAACATGGTGGGTTGTCTCCACGAAGCTCACGTCCCGCAGTTCTGGTGAGTCTGGTCGGGTGCTCTTGCGATGCAACACTGGATAATACTCATCCTCCTCATCATCCTCATCTGGATCCATCTCTGGCATCTTGTTTGGTCGTTGCCGAGTGGACTTTTTCTTGGACTGTGGCTGTCGTGAAGTCTCTAATGGCAAATGATCACATGGCAGCGAGAGATTGCGGTGGATTATCCTATATCTGCCCTTTCCTCTCTCAGGTTTCAGCTCATAAACTGGAAGGTCTTTGCTGACTTGACGAACCACTGTCTGAACAACATCCTCCCAGTGGTTTCTCAGTTTGCCTGGACCTCCGCGTGGGGTTAAGTTTCGAACTAGAACACGATCACCGGGCAACAGAATAGAATACTTTAGTTTACTGTCATATAGTCTCTTAGTCCTGGCAGCAGCTTTGTTGTTATTTTCTTGCGTGATCACATACGCTTCCATACCCTGTTACACTTCTTCACATAGTCCTTCTGGTTGGTGTCACCCTGGTTAGAGTCTGGATTCAAACTAAACAACATATCAACTGGTAAACGTGGTGAACGTCCATAAAGTAAGTAAAAAGGATGAAAATCCTGTCACCTCACTTTTGGTACAGTTGTAAGCATAAACTAGTTTGTTTACTAAGTTTTTCCAGTTACTCTTTTTGGTTTCTCTGTCAGTGTCTTTAACATCTGGATCAGTGTTCGATTAAATTGTTCAACCTGTCCATTTCCCTGTGGGTGGTTAGGGGGTTGTCCTTGAACCCGTCCTTGAACCCCACAATATTACTTCAGTTGAGCAAAAAGTTGATTTTCAAATTCACCACGCTGATCATTGTGAATCCGAAGAAGGAACCCAAGCGTTAAAGCATAGTCATTAAAGATTTTGTTTGCCGCTGTTTTGCCAGATTTGGACGTTGTAGCAGATATTCACATATGAACACTTGGGTCATCCATCATATCAGCCCTGAAGACTGGGGCAAATGTCTTGTATTCTTGCATGCCTTACCCCACGACTCATTATCTAGTGCGACCTGAACCCTATTACTACCCTACCCCGACAGTATAGACTTATTAGACAGCAGACTTGCATTCGAATGTGACTGACACCACCCTACGGAGACCCGACAGATGACTGTGCCTCTACTGGTACTTGACTACTTGTTGTTGGTATAGTCAAGATGTTGGGGGACATCTTTTTAAGCAGGGGAGAGTGTAGGGGGTTAGAAATTACCTCCGTTACTGTATGTTATTCGATTTGACTACCAAGTCAGGAGAGGGCGCTACGCGCCTGTGGATGGAACAGAGGAAGACGATGTAGGCTAAGCTAACGCATGCGCATTTCGTCATAAATGCCGCTGTGTGAAGCTGATTAACACGGTTGTCTCGTGTCGTCTTTTCCTCGTCGTTCACAGGTATTCAAAATAATAAGTGTTAGACATCCTCAAGATGTTAAAGTAATTGGGGACTTGTTGGGGCGATGCTATATATGAAACCTTGTTTTGTGGCTTTGATGAATGTTTTGTGGCTTTGATGAATTTGGATTTTTGGATGTCAATTGTAGTTCCCAGTACAACACACACGAGCGTGCAGACGTGCATAAGCATGTGCGAATGTGGAGGATATATATACAATGTATAGATGTTGAATGTATAGATCTACACATGAATGTATTCTGTATTCTGTAATGTATTTCTCTCTCTCTCTCTCTCTCTCTCTCTCTCTCTCTCTCTCTCTCTCTCTCTCTCTCTTTCTCTATCTATCTATCTATCTATCTATCTATCTATCTATCTATCTATCTATCTATCTATCTATCTATCTATCTATCTATCTATCTATCTATCTATCTCTATCTATGTCTATCTGTCTATCTGTCTATGTAGTCTAATTGTCTATCTGTCTGTCTGTCTATCTTCTCTATCTAGTCTATCTGTCTATCTGTCTATCTGTCTATCTAGTCTATCTATCTAGTCGATCTAGTCTATCTAGTCTATCTGTCTATCTCTCTATCTATCTCTCTCTATCTCTCTCTCTCTCTCTCACTCTCTCCCTCTCTCTCTCTCTCTGTCTATCTCTCTCTCTCTCTCTCTCTCTCTCTCTCTCTCTCTCTCTCTCTCTCTCTCTCTCTCTCTCTCTCTCTCTCTCTCTCTATCTCTCTATCTCTATCTCTCTATCTCTCTATCTATCTCTCTCTATCCCTCTCTTTCTCTATCTCTAAATCTATCTCTCCCTTTACCGCTACCCTCTCTATCTCTCTACCTCTCTCTATCTCTACCTCTACCTCTAAATCTATCTCTCTATCTATCTCTATTTATCTCTATCTCTATTTCTATTTCTCTCTCTATCTCTACCTCTCTCTCTTTATCTCTCTCTCTATCTCTTTCTCTATCTCTAAATCTATCTCCCTATCTCTCTCTATATATATCTCTACCTCTACCCTCTCTATCTCTCTACCTCTCTCTATCTCTACCTCTACCTCTAAATCTCTATGTCTCTCTATCTCTTATTTTTAAACACCATTCATTCATTCATTTCATTTAAACAGCTTCTTCCCCCAAGCCATTAACTCTTTGAACTCTTTGAACTCTTTCAAATGTAGCCAAAATGGAACTGTATAGTGCCACTTAGCATTTTTTTTTACGACGATACTAGTGCAGCGTGTTCTACCGGAAACAAATTCCTTGTGTGTTGTACATACTTGGCAATAAAGATAATTCTGATTCTGATTCTGATCTCTCTCTCTCTGTCTCTATTCATCTCTATCTCTAGTTCTCTCTTTCTCTCTCTATCTCTATCTCTCTCTATCTCTACCTACCTCTCTACCTACCTCTCGATCTCTCTATCTCTCTACCTCTATCTCTACCTCTACCCTCTCTATCTCTATCTCTAGATCTCTATCTCTAGATCACTCTCTCTCTATCTCTCTGTATCTCTCTTTCTATGTCTCTCTCTATCTGTCTTTCTCTCTCTATCTATCTTTACATCTCTCTCTATATCTCTCTCACTACTGACGATGGCACACGACAGACGATGTGTGTCATCTATGATGTCCCAAAGTCACAACCTCCCATCCCTGAGGCACAGCTCCCACACAACTCTCAACATCAAGGCTAATCTCATGTGAGGACCATCCATTGGCACAAATAGACAGAATAACATCACGTCCAGTGTTTCATGATTCTCGTCAATGGATGCTACAGCTGCGTGTTTGCTTTCAACATTTAGCTTGTAGTCGACGTGCACATTCCACCATGATGACCCTGATCCACTGGTGGAAAGACGCTTTGATCCTCTCCTCTTTCATCCAGAACTGCTTCATGTCATCACAAAGAGGGTACAGCAAGTCCTGAAGAATGAATGTCTCTCTGTGTCTTTGTTTTGTCATATTGTCTCTATGTAACGGAATTGTGCACTTCGATTATTAAATTATGAAGGAAGTGACGCAACGGCGCACAGTGTGGCACTATGTCCCGCCCATAGTTTCCAGAACAATCTCGAGGAGATTCAGGGTGAGTCGCAATTTTCTGTTGGTCTTGATTAACGCGCATTTTCATGACAATATCTTATTTTGTTTCCCCTTTTGTACTGTCTAGTGTTATCTAATTAGTTCCCTTATTCATTTCGAGTCCAGATTACTTTTTGTGTCATTATTTACTTCACGTTTTGTCGAGTGGAACTTTGGAGCACATGTGATTTTCTATCGCAGTTAATCACAAGACGAAACCGATGCGACTTCACCCATCCCTTCTGCCATACTGTGTTGCAGGTAATAATTGTTTCATTTCGTTTTTATTGAACAATATTTAGTTTCTTGTGTCGTGTTTCATTTGCCCGTGAGTGTCCGTGGCGGGTTGAACTGCGCGCCAGCCATTACAAGCGCACCGCGTGTTCTGCCGAGTCTCCGCCCATGATGCGTTCAGGGACATCTTGTAAATAACAGTGAACTTGTGTTGTATTCTGTTTTTCTGTAAATAACCACTATACAATCACACGTTGTTAATTCTGTTTTGTTATCTACAATGTTTTGCATTTGAAAACAATCTCGAGGAGATTCAGGCTAATCACAAGACGAAACCCATGCAACTTCACCCATCCCTTCTGCCATACTGTGTTGCAGAAATAAAAGAAATAAAAAGATACATCCACACGTCTCGTCTTCATTAATACGGCAGCATTGTGGAGATGAAGACAGTCACTGTTGTGACACCCGTCACATCTATACTGTCATATTATTTGTTATTTAGTTTTTTTTTGTTCTTTTGACTTCAAGACGGCGCCGCGAGAGTGGCTGTCTTTCCAGCAGCTCATGTATTTTGTTTTTCTACTTTCATTCCTGTCATCACTTTGCTGCTGTGAAATGTAAATTTATCCACTGTGAGACAAATAAAGGCATATCCAATCCAATAACCTGGGGGGCTACTCTTGGTTCTCAATACTCGACCAAGGCAGCGCTTACCACCAGGGCTTTGTTGATGACACTTCCAGGCATCTAACGGCTTTCGGCACCCCTTGGGGGCTGTACGAGTGGCTCCGGCTCCCATTTGGCCTAACTAATGCGCCAGCAGCCTTTCAAAGATGTACGGAGGACGTTCTTGATGGCCTGAGGGACGAATGCTGCTCTCCTACGTCCAAATAAATGTGAACTGTTCAAACGACAAGTGAGGTAATTGGGTCGTCTCGTGTCAAGTGATGGTGACCCACATTCACTGTGTACACGGAAAATAACCCCCTCGCGTACGTCTTAAGCACGGCCAAACTCAATGCTGCCGGACATCGCTGGGTGGGTGAATTGGCGGATTTCCACTTCACAATAAAGTCCAGGCAAGGCGAATGCTGATGCAGACACACTGTCGCGTTATCCATTTAAGCTGGGGGGACACATTGGAGGAGTACATTGAAACTTTGCCCCCAGACGTGGTTTACACCATATGGCAGGGGGACAAGGCTGTGGCTGAGGAGGATATGCCATAGATGGCTGTGTTGCAACTCACCTCTGATGGTGAGGATTTTCTTCCGGTGACAGTCCCCGTTATCACTCCAGATGATTTTAGAGCTGCTCAGGGAGAGGATGCGCATCAATCTCTGAGGTAATGACACTGAAGAGGAGGGGATGAAACCCCAATGACAAAGATAAAAGACAAATGGGACCAGAGGCAAGGAGACTAGTACACGAATGGAATACACTGAAACTGGACAAGGGAATTTTATACAGACAGGCGGGGAAATGCAAAAAGCTCGTTCTCCCTATTAAGCTGAAGTCGACTGTGCTCAAACTCCTGCATGATGACATGGGTCATGTTGGAGCTGACAAGGTGATCAACCTTGCAAGACAGAGTTTCTATTGGCCATTCATGCAGCACGAAAAAGAAAACTACGTAATTCGCCAGTGTTCCTGCATTTAACAGAAACGACCCACCCTTTCCAGAAAAAGCACCCATGGGCAACATCACTACTAGTGCCCCATTTGAGCTCATGCTATTGATTATCTCCATCTTGAGCCAAGTAAAGGAGGCTATGAATATATTCTAGTCCTGGTAGACCACTTTACTCGTTTCTCACAAGCCTACCCGACTAAGAATAGGTCAGGCAAGGTTGCTGCTGAGAAAATCTTTAGTGATTTTATTCCACGGTTCTCTTATCCAGAGAGTACATCATGATCAAGGTCGGGAGTTTGAAAACAGTCTATTCCAGCAGCTTCAACAGTTGGCTGGCATTGCGCATTCCCGAACCACCCCATACCATCCGCAGAGCAACAGTAATTGGGGACTTGCTGGGCGATGCTATATAAGAAACCTTGTGTTGTGGCTTTGATGAATGAAATTGCTGAATTGATGTTTTGATGAGGCGGCCCGGTAGTCGAGTGGTTAGCACAACGGCTTCACAGTGCAGATGTCGCCGGTTCGCGTCCCGGTCCGGCCTCCCTGTGTGGAGTTTGCATGTTCTCCCCGGACCCGCGTGGGTTTTCTCCGGGTCCTCCGGTTTCCTCCCGCACTCCAAAAACATGCATGGCAGGCAGATTGACCACTCCAAATTGTCCCTAGGTGTGAGTGTGAGAGTGACTGTTGTATGTCTTTGTGTGCCCTGCGATTGGCTGGCAACCAATTCAGGGTGTCCACCGCCTCGTGCCCGAAGACAGCTGAGATAGGCTGCAGCAACCCCCGCGACCCTAATGAGGAATAAGCGGTACGGAAAATGAGATGAGATGAGATGAGATGTTTTGATGAGTAAATGAGTTAGTCATAAATGCCGCTGTGTGAAGCCGATTAACACGGTTGTCTCATGTCGTCTTTTCCTCGTCGTTCACAGTGCTACCTGCCTGTGACGCCTTTGGACCGACACAGGTATCCCCAGGCCTGAGGCCGGTTACAATTGGGCGTCACAGGCAGGTAGCACCGTGAACGATGAGGAAAAGACGACACGAGACAACCGTGTTAGAGGTATCTGCAGCGAATGGCACAGCGGTTCCCTTTCATGGATGGGCTAATGTTGGGTTGCAGATACGGAGTGGAAACCATGGACATGCTGACATACAAGTTCCCATACTATCAGGACGAGTTGTGTTAACTGTCCTCTCGTAGGAAGCAATGTGATTGCAGAAATGATCAAAGAGAACAATGAACAGGTGGACATTTTAGCCATACTGAAAGAAGCCATGAGTGTCAACGAACGCACAGTAGAGACCTTGATTTCTGTTCTTCAGAAATTGGGCCCTGATGAGACAATCCTCCAGTACCCTGTGTGTGTTGGGAAGAAGAGGCTCATTATTCCTGCGGGCAAGATATGGGAGGTGAAGTGCAGAGTCAGAGCATGGCCCAAGGGGGGAACAATGCTATTTGAGCCCAGTATAGAGAACAACTGCCCTGAGGGGCTAGAGCCGTTCTCTTCGTTAGTACATACCCAGTGGCCCGACAAAAATTGTAAAAATTCCCATTCAGAATGTTAGTAAACATGACATTCATCTTTCACAGAGAACTATTCTGGGCTCGATTGAGGAAGTTACTGGGGTCATGCCCTTTAAGGAGTGCTCCTACAATCCAAAGCCGCTAAACAGTCCCACCGTTCAAATCTGCTCGGCTCTGACCACAGACAAGTGGCATCCTACGGTTGACTTGTCACATCTCAAAGAGGAAGAACAGGGGATTGCCAGAGACATGTTGTATGAATAGTCAGATGTCTTTGCAAGAGGTGATGCTGATATAGGTTGCATTCCAAACCTGCAACTCAAGATCCAACTAACTGACTACACGGCGGTGCAAAAGCGTTACAATGCCATTCCAAAACCCCTTTATCAAAGACTATGTGCAAAACCTACTTCACCATGGTTGGATAAGAAAATCCACTTCAGCATACTCATCTCCTGTCGTCTGTGTTAGAAAAAAAAGACAAAAGCTTGCGCCTGTGCGTTGACTTTAGGGAGCTAAATCGCAAAACTGTCCCCGATCGTCACCCACTCCCACGCATTCAAGATCTGCTAGATAACCTGGGGGCTACTCTTGGTTCTCAATACTCGACCAAGGCAGCGCTTACCACCAGGGCTTTGTTGATGACAGTTCCAGGCATCTAACGGCTTTCAGCACCCCTTGGGGGCTGTACGAGTGGCTCCACTTCACGTTTGGCCTAACTAATGCGCCAGCAGCCTTTCAAAGATGTATGGAGGACGTTCTTGATGGCCACGAATGCTGCTCTCCTTATCTGGATGATGTGCTCTGCTTTTCTAAATTATTTCATGAACACGTAGAGGACCTGAGGAAAGTGCTTCACCGCCTGCGGGAGCATGGCATAAAGCTACGTCCGAATACATGTGAACTGTTCAAACGACAAGTGAGGTACTTGGGTTGTCTCGTGTCAAGTGATGGTGTCCGCATAGACCCTAAAGACCAGGAAGCCGTTTTGCAGTTAAAAGAGAGAGAACCACGCAATGTGGGGGAAGTCAGAGCTCTATTGGGGTTCTTGGGCTACGATAGATCCTTCGTACAGGACTTTGCCAGGATTGCACGGCCGCTGTTTAAACTGGTAGAGGGGGCCACTCAGCCTGACCAGAGGCCAGTTCACAACACCGCTGCACGCCAAAGGAAAGTCACCAAGTTAGGCCAGCTTCCCTCTGCTAATCCTGTCCAGTGGGGCCCCGAACACAGTGCTGTGGTCTCCCGCCTGGTAGATATATTGACCTGTCCACCTATTTTAGCCTACCCAGACTTTAATCTGCCCTTTGTGTTAAATACGGACGCATCCAATGAAGGTCTGGGGGCTGTTCTTTAGCAGCAGCAGGAAGATAAACTTCGCGTTGTTGATTCCAGAACACGCTCACCTTCAGAGAAAAATTATCATCTCCATTCTGGAAAGCTTGAGTTTCTGGCGTTGAAGTGGGCAATCTGCAACAAATTTCGAGATTATCTCTACTATGCACCCACATTCACTGTGTACACGGACAATAACCCCCTCGCATACGTCCTAAGCACGGCCAAACTCAATGCTGCCGGACATCGCTGGGTGGGTAAATTGGCGGATTTTCACTTTACAATAAAGTACAGGCCAGACAAGGCGAATGCTAATGCCGACACACTGTCGCGTTATCCAGTTAGGCACACAGAGGAGTACACTGAAACTTTGCCCCCAGACGTGGTTTCCACCATATGGCAGGGGGACAAGGCTGTGGTTGAGGAGGATGTGCCATGGATGGCTGTGTTGCAACTCACCTCTGATGATGAGGATTTTCTTCCGGTGACAGTCCCCGTTATCACTCCAGATGATATCAGAGCTGCTCAGGAAGAGGATGCGTCAATCACTGAGGTAATGACTGAAGAGGAGGGGATGGAACCCCAATGACAAAGATAAAAGACAAATGGGACCAGAGGCGGGGAGACTAGTACATGAATGGAATAGACTGAAACTTGACAAGGGAATTTTATACAGACAGGCGGCGAAATGGAAACAGCTCGTTCTCCCTAGTAAGCTGAAGTCGACGGTGCTCAAACACCTGCATGATGACATGGGTCATGTTGGAGCTGACAAGGTGATCAACCTTGCAAGGCAGAGGTTCTATTTGCCATTTATGCAGCACGAAATAGAAAACTACGTAATTCGCCAGTGTTCCTGCATTAAACAGAAACGACCCACCATTCAAGCACCCATGGGCAACATCACTACTAGTGCCCCATTTGAGCTCATTTCTATTGATTATCTCCATCTTGAGCCAAGTAAAGGAGGATATGAGTATATTCTAGTCCTGGTAGACCACTTTACTCGTTTAGCACAAGCCTACCCGACTAAGAATAAGTCAGGCAAGGTTGCTGCTGACAAAATCTTTAGTGATTTTATTCCACGGTTCTCTTATCCTGAGAGACTACATCATAATCAAGGTCGCGAGTTTGAAAACAGTCTATTCCAGCGGCTTCAACAGTTGTCTGGCATTGCACATTCCCGAACCACTCCATACCATCCGCAGAGCAACCCTGTAGAACGTCTCAATAGAACACTGTTACAGATGCTACGACTCTCCAAGAATAAAGGAAAGCTGAGTGGAAAGACTATTTGCCTCATGTAGTTCATGCGTACAACTGTACAAGACATGAGTCCACTGGCTATTCACCGTTCTTCCTCCTCCATGGAAGGTCTCCCCGGTTGCCCATCGACTTAGTTTTTGGTCTGACAGCTGACCAAGAAGTAAAAAGCCGACAGGAATATGCACGTAAGTGGGCCTGTCGAATGCAAGATGCTTACAGAATTGCCTCCGAGAACAGTCAAAACAGCTCTGAAAAAAGGAAGAAATACTATGACCGTGGTGTTAAAGGCATTGCACTCCAGCCAGGAGATTGTGTACTTGTCAGGAACCTATCATCATTTTCAGAGCAAGAGAAACACGTTTTCTGAACAAAATAGTTTCTGCATTGTTTTAATTTTTATGATGTATCTATTTAGGCTGCAGAGGGCTAATTTGACACGTATACAAGTCAAAACATGAAGATTCAGCCTTTTGTTTAGCTGTGAGGATCATATGAGCTTTTTATTGCCTTAAACGCATTTTCAGAGCAAGAGAAACATGTTTTCTGAATTTAATGTTTTCTTCATGGTTTGAAGTTTTATGATGAAGTTAGTGTCTATTTAGGCTACAGAGTGCTAATCTGACACTTATACAAGTGAAAACATGAAGATTCAGCTTCTGTTTAGCTGTGATGATCATGTGAACTTTTTATTGTCACATCTCGCTGCCATCCGGGGCGCGCCCCGCCCCTCCTGTCACCTCCTCCGACATTCTTGGGAGACGGCCCCTCCAATCATCATTCACCTGGGTTCCCACAGCTGATTGTCATTCACTGATTGTGCCTTCTGCCTATATCTGTCTGCCGCTCACTACCGTCTTCTGTCGGAGTATTTTTGGACATTGCCTTTTCCACTTCCGTGTTGCCAGGTCTGCTGTCTTTTAGTTATCTTCCTCCACTCTTCCCTGTTTGTTATTTTTCCATGCGTGCCTCAGTAAAGACTTTTGTATCAGAGTATCTGTCTCGCCGTGTATTTTGGATCCGCACTCCCCGCTGTCCTTTCGTCACTCGAGCCCAGCCCTCGAGCCTCGAGTGACGTGACATAATACTCCGACCACCTATGGATCCCGCCGGCGAAGACAGATATCTCGCCGCCCTCACCGAGCAAGCGGAGCGTTCGAGCCAGCTGGCCCGAGCCATCGCGGAAATCAGCCAAATTACCACCAGGCTGGCTCAACGCTTCGAGGCGGCGGAGGCACGCATTTCCGCTCTCACGGCCAAGTCTTCCCCGCCCGTGAGTAGGCACGCTCCCCAATTTCCTCTGCCCTCCCGCTACGCAGGCGAAACCGGGCGCTGCGCTCAGTTTTTAATGCAGTGCACGCTCGTGTTTGAGCAACATCCCTACGCCTGCGTTAGCGATGAGGCGAAGGTAGCCTTCATCACCAGCCTGCTCACGGGAGAAGCCGAGACGTGGGTGCTGGCCATCCGAGAATCCCGACCGGAGCTGCGCACCACTTGTATAAGTGTCAGATGAGCACTCTGCAGCCTATATGGACACTACTTTTTCATAAAACTTGAAACCATTAAGAAAACATTAAATTCAGAAAATGTGTTTCTCTTGCTCTGAAAATGCGTTTTAAGGCATTAAAAGTTCATATGATCCTCACAGCTAAACAAAAGGCTGAATCTTCATGTTTTCACTTGTATAAGTGTCAGATCAGCACACTGCAGCCTATAAACACACTAATTTCATTAAAAAAAGTGAAAACAATGAATAAAACATTAAGTTCAGAAAACGTGTTTCTCTTCCTCTGAAAATGCGTTTAAGGCAATAAAAAGTTCTTATGATCCTCACAGCTAAACAAAAGGCTGAATCTTCATGTTTTCACTTGTATAAGTGTCAGATGAGCACTCTGCAGCCTATATGGACACTAATTTCATCATAAAACTTGAAACCATTAAGAAAACATTAAGTTCAGAAAATGTGTTTCTCTTGCTCTGAAAATGCGTTTAAGGCAATAAAAAATTCATATGATCATCACAGCTAAACAAAAGGCTGAATCTTCATGTTTTCACTTGTATAAGTGTCAGATCAGCACACTGCAGCCTATATACACACTAAATTCATTAACAAAAAGTGAAAACAATGAATAAAACATTAAGTTCAGAAAACGTGTTTCTCTTCCTCTGAAAATGCGTTTAAGGCAATAAAAAGTTCTTATGATCCTCACAGCTAAACAAAAGGCTGAATCTTCATGTTTTCACTTGTATAAGTGTCAGATGAGCACTCTGCAGCCTATATGGACACTAATTTCATCATAAAACTTGAAACCATTAAGAAAACATTAAGTTAGAAAATGTGTTTCTCTTGCTCTGAAAATGCGTTTAAGGCAATAAAAAGTTCATATGATCATCACAGCTAAACAAAAGGCTGAATCTTCATGTTTTCACTTGTATAAGTGTCAGATGAGCACTCTGCAGCCTAATTTCACAAAAAAAGTTAAAACAATGAATAAAACATTAAATTCAGAAAATGTGTTTCTCTTGCTCTGAAAATGCGTTTAAGGCAATAAAAAGTTCATATGATCCTCACAGCTAAACAAAAGGCTGAATCTTCATGTTTTCACTTGTATAAGTGTCAGATCAGCACACTGCAGCCTATATACACACTAATTTCATTAAAAAAAAGTGAAAACAATGAATAAAACATTAAGTTCAGAAAACGTGTTTCTCTTCCTCTGAAAATGCGTTTAAGGCAATAAAAAGTTCTTATGATCCTCACAGCTAAACAAAAGGCTGAATCTTCATGTTTTCACTTGTATAAGTGTCAGATGAGCACTCTGCAGCCTATATGGACACTAATTTCATCATAAAACTTGAAACCATTAAGAAAACATTAAGTTCAGAAAATGTGTTTCTCTTGCTCTGAAAATGCGTTTAAGGCAATAAAAATTTCATATGATCATCACAGCTAAACAAAAGGCTGAATCTTCATGTTTTCACTTGTATAAGTGTTAGATGAGCACTCGCAGCCTAATTTCACAAAAAAGTTAAAACAATGAATAACACATTAAGTTCAGAAAATGTGTTTCTCTTGCTCTGAAAATGCGTTTAAGGCAATAAAAAGTTCATATGATCCTCACAGCTAAACAAAAGGCTGAATCTTCATGTTTTCACTTGTATAAGTGTCAGATCAGCACACTGCAGCCTATATACACACTAATTTCATTAACAAAAAGTGAAAACAATGAATAAAACATTAAGTTCAGAAAACGTGTTTCTCTTCCTCTGAAAATGCGTTTAAGGCAATAAAAAGTTCTTATGATCCTCACAGCTAAACAAAAGGCTGAATCTTCATGTTTTCACTTGTATAAGTGTCAGATGAGCACTATGCAGCCTATATGGACACTAATTTCATCATAAAACTTGAAACCATTAAGAAAACATTAAGTTCAGAAAATGTGTTTCTCTTGCTCTGAAAATGCATTGAAGGTAATAAAAATTTCATATGATCATCACAGCTAAACAAAAGGCTGAATCTTCATGTTTTTAATTGTATAAGTGTCACAATAGCACTCTCCAGCCTATATAGACACTAATTTCATCATAAAACTTAAACCATGAGGAAAACATTAAGTTCAGAAAACGTGTTTCTCTTCCTCTGAAAATGCGTTTAAGGTAATAAAAATTTCATATGATCATCAGAGCTAAACAAAAGGCTGAATCTTCATGTTTTTAATTTTATAAGTGTCACATTAGCACTCTCCAGCCTATATAGACACTAATTTCATCATAAAACTTAAACCATGAGGAAAACATTAAGTTCAGAAAACGTGTTTCTCTTCCTCTGAAAATGCGTTTAAGGTAATAAAAATTTCATATGATCATCACAGCTAAACAAAAGGCTGAATCTTCATGTTTTTAATTGTATAAGTGTCAATTCAGCACACTGCACCCTATTCACACACTAATTTCATCAAAAAAGTGCTGGCGGTCGTCCTGGCCCTGCAGGAATGGAGACACTGGCTTGAGGGAGCGAAACACCCCTTCACCGTCTTCACTGACCATAAGAACCTGGCGGCCATCCGGTCGGCCAAGAGACTGAACTCCCGTCAGGCCCGATGGTCACTCTTCCTCACCCGTTTTAACTTTTCTCTCACCTACTGCCCAGGGTCACAGAACACCAAGCCCGATGCCCTATCCCGCATCCATGAGCCGGCAGAAAAGGAGGAGACCACCACCAACATTCTGCCGGCCCAGCGCATAGTGGGTGCCCTGAGGTGGGAGGTTGAGAGAAAAGTCCAGCAAGCCCAGGGGACGACCCCCATCCCCAGGGGCTGTCCGAAGGATCGCCTGTTCGTCCCCCCCACTCTTCGCACGGAGGTGCTCGTCTGGGGGCACACCTCCAGGATTGCCTGTCACCCGGGGGTCAACAGGACGATCCAACTCATCGCCCAACGATTCTGGTGGCCGGGGTTCCGGAGGGACATCACCCTCTTCGTGAAGGCCTGCCCGACCTGTGCCTGTGGGAAAGCCTCCCATCAGCCCCCGGCAGGACTCCTCCGGCCGCTACCGGTACCGTCTAGACCCTGGTCCCACATCTCCGTCGACTTCGTGACAGGCCTCCCCCCCTCCCGTGGCAAGACGGTCGTCCTTACTGTTGTGGACTGATTCTCCAAGTCGGCCCACTTCGTCCCGTTAACCAGGTTGCCGTCCGCCATCGAGACGGCTCAACTCCTGGTTAACCACGTCGTCCGTCTCCACGGGATTCCGACGGACATCGTGTCGGATCGGGGACCGCAGTTCGTGTCCAAGGTATGGAAACGTTTCTGTCGGTCCCTAGGGGCATCGGCGAGCCTGTCGTCTGGATACCATCCCCAGACCAACGGACAGACGGAGAGGAAGAACCAGGACCTGGAGGCGGCCCTCCGGTGCGTGTGCCTCCACAACCCGGCGTCGTGGGCCCTGCACCTACCCTGGGTGGAGTACGCCCACAACTCCCTGGTCTCCGCAGCCACAGGTCGGTCCCCATTTATGTCCGCCTGTGGCTATCAGCCGCCCTTGTTTCCCACTCAGGAGGGCCAGGTGGAGGTCCCGTCTATTGAACATCACCTCAGACGGGCCCACCGAGTCTGGAAGGAGACCAGGGACGCCCTGACACGCACCGCATCCCGGAACCAGCGGGTGGCGGACCGTCACCGGAGACAGGCACCCAACTACCAGGTCGGGCAGGAGGTGTGGCTGTCGACGAGGGACCTTAGGCTGGCAGGGTCTTCAGCCAAGCTGGGCCCACGCTTCACGGGTCCCTTCCCCATCGAGGCCATCCTCAGCCCTGTCTCGGTGAGGCTCCGGCTGCCACCCACCATGAGGATCCACCCCGTTTTTCATGTTTCCCTCCTCAAGCCAGTGGAGACCAGCCCCTTAGCCCCCACGCCCGCCCCCCCACCTCCCCCCCGGATATTGGACGACGGACCAGTCTACACCGTGCGGGAGATACTGGACTCCAGGCGCAGGGGCAGAGGAGTGCAGTACCTGGTCGACTGGGAGGGCTATGGACCTGAGGAACGTCAATGGGTCCCACGTTCCTGGATCCTCGACCCATCCCTCACCCGGGCCTTCCATGCGGCTCACCCATCCAAACCTGGGGGGCCGCCGAGAGGCGTCCCTTGAGGGGGGGGCACTGTCACATCTCGCTGCCATCCGGGGCGCGCCCCGCCCCTCCTGTCACCTCCTCCGACATTCTTGGGAGACGGCCCCTCCAATCATCATTCACCTGGGTTCCCACAGCTGATTGTCATTCACTGATTGTGCCTTCTGCCTATATCTGTCTGCCGCTCACTACCGTCTTCTGTCGGAGTATTTTTGGACATTGCCTTTTCCACTTCCGTGTTGCCAGGTCTGCTGTCTTTTAGTTATCTTCCTCCACTCTTCCCTGTTTGTTATTTTTCCATGCGTGCCTCAGTAAAGACTTTTGTATCAGAGTATCTGTCTCGCCGTGTATTTTGGATCCGCACTCCCCGCTGTCCTTTCGTCACTCGAGCCCAGCCCTCGAGCCTCGAGTGACGTGACATTTATTGCCTTAAACGCATTTTCAGAGAAAGAGAAACACGTTTTCTGAACAAAATGTTTTCTGCATTGTTTTAACTTTTATGATGTATCTATTTAGGCTGAAGAGGGCTAATTGGCACTTATACATGTCAAAACACGAAGATTCAGCCTTTTGTTTAGCTATGAGGATCATATGCGCTTTTTATTGCCTTAAACGCATTTTCAGAGCAAGAGAAACACGTTTTCTGAATTTAATGTTTTCTGCATGGTTTGAAGTTTTTTGATGAAATTAGTGTCTAAATAGGCTGCACAGTGGTAATCTGACATTTATACAAGTGAAAACATTAAGATATAGGCTTCTGTTTAGCTGTGATGATCATGCGAACTTTTTATTGCCTTAAACGCATTTTCAGAGCAAGAGAAACACCTTTTCTGAACAAAATGTTTTCTGCATTGTTTTAACTTTTATGATGAATCTATTTAAGGTGCAGAGGGCTAATCTTACAGTCATACAAGTGAAAACATGAAGATTTACCCTTCTGTTTCGCTGTGAGGATCATATCAACTTTTTATTGCCTTAAACGCATGAAATTAGTGTCTAAATAGGCTGGCTGCACAGTGTTAATGTGACATTTATACAAGTTAAGCCTTTTGTTTACCTATGGGGATCATATGAAGTTTTTATTGCCTGTCCTTGAGAGTTTTGAAATGAAATGGATTATTATTATTATTAAAACGCATTTTCAGAGCAAGAGAAACACGTTTTCTGAAGTAAATGTTTTCTTCATGGTTTTATGTTTTATAATGAAATTTGTGTGTATTTAGGCTGCAGAGTGCTAATGTTGCGCTCTCCACTATGGTAAAGGAGATACGGTGTTGTGGGATCCAGAAAAAAAAACACAAGACAAGCAGTGCGACACGTCTTGACTCAACAGTGGTTTACTTCGAATGCCCAGATGTAATGCAAACGTATGCGCACAACAATTTCCTGTCCAACGATCTAAATCGGTCCGACACGAAACACTTACCGAAGCAGGCGTTCCTTGTTTAAATAAACATTTTCGATATATATCATTTGTAAAACAATATAACTACGCGAATGTAACCAAAATACGAAATAAGATACTTTACAACCTGTCACATACTCCCCCTTAAAATAGATGTTGTCCCCAACATGTACTAGTAAATATGCGCTGGACGACATGCCCAAAACAATTACGCATGGTATTATGAACTGCATCCAAATATGAACTATAATAATGAACAGTTTACAGACTGGAACTCTTTTCATACATTCTGTTTACATTATAACAATCAACAGTTCACAGACTGGAACTCTTTTCATACATTCCGTTTTAATTATACACATCAGGGCTCATCGGGGTCTTCTTGTTTCCATCTCACTGTGCTATCAAACAGAAGTGTCGATTAACCATCTCTGTCGTACTCCGTGGCATAATAGGGGTGTGCACGATACATCCAAGGCATTGTCTGTTCACCATAACGTGGTACTATCCCTACATTGTAACAAAATGGCGAACCATACGTGAATACCTTGGGTCTCCTGTGTTCTCGTCGTGGCAGTTGATTTCCCCCAATATCAGAATTACTGGGGGTGGCTGGGGAAAAGGGGGACACACCATCCCAGGTGGATATTTTCCGGACCAATGTTGCCCTCCTGAGGTTGGTCAACTTCCACAGCTCCCGGCTCTGTCCCCGGCAGTTCATTCCCCAGTTGATTGTCAACATGGTGGGTTGTCTCCACGAAGCTCACGTCCCGCAGTTCTGGTGAGTCTGGTCGGGTGCTCTTGCGATGCAACACTGGATAATACTCATCCTCCTCATCATCCTCATCTGGATCCATCTCTGGGATCTTGTTTGGTCGTTGCCGAGTGGACTTTTTCTTGGACTGTGGCTGTCGTGAAGTCTCTAATGGCAAATGATCACATGGCAGCGAGAGATTGCGGTGGATTATCCTATATCTGCCCTTTCCCCTCTCAGGTTTCAGCTCATAAACTGGAAGGTCTTTGCTGACTTGACGAACCACTGTCTGAACAACATCCTCCCAGTGGTTTCTCAGTTTGCCTGGACCTCCGCGTGGGGTTAAGTTTCGAACTAGAACACGATCACCGGGCAACAGAATAGAATACTTTAGTTTACTGTCATATAGTCTCTTAGTCCTGGCAGCAGCTTTGTTGTTATTTTCTTGCGTGATCACATACGCTTCCATACCCTGTTACACTTCTTCACATAGTCCTTCTGGTTGGTGTCACCCTAGTTAGAGTCTGGATTCAAACTAAACAACATATCAACTGGTAAACGTGGTGAACGTCCATAAAGTAAGTAAAAAGGTGAAAATCCTGTCACCTCACTTTTGGTACAGTTGTAAGCATAAACTAGTTTGTTTAGTAAGTCTTTCCAGTTACTCTTTTGTTTCTTTGTCTTTAACATCTGGATCAGTGTTCGATTAAATTGTTCAACCTGTCCATTTCCCTGTGGGTGGTAGGTCCTTGAACCCGCAACCCCACAATATTCCTTCAGTTGAGCAAAAAGTTGATTTTCAAATTCACCACGCTGATCATTGTGAATCCGAAGAAGGAACCCAAGCGTTAAAGCATAGTCATTAAAGATTTTGTTTGCCGCTGTTTTGCCAGATTTGGACGTTGTAGCAGATATTCACATATGAACACTTGGGTCATCCATCATATCAGCCCTGAAGACTGGGGCAAATGTCTTGTATTCTTGCATGCCTTACCCCACGACTCATTATCTAGTGCGACCTGAACCCTATTACTACCCTACCCCGACAGTATAGACTTATTAGACAGCAGACTTGCATTCGAATGTGACTGACACCACCCTACGGAGACCCGACAGATGACTGTGCCTCTACTGGTACTTGACTACTTGTTGTTGGTATAGTCAAGATGTTGGGGGACATCTTTTTAAGCAGGGGAGAGTGTAGGGGGTTAGAAATTACCTCCGTTACTGTATGTTATTCGATTTGACTACCAAGTCAGGAGAGGGCGCTACGCGCCTGTGGATGGAACAGAGGAAGACGATGTAGGCTAAGCTAACGCATGCTCATTTCGTCATAAATGCCGCTGTGTGAAGCTGATTAACACGGTTGTCTCGTGTCGTCTTTTCCTCGTCGTTCACAGGTATTCAAAATAATAAGTGTTAGACATCCTCAAGATGTTAAAGTAATTGGGGACTTGGTGGGCGATGCTATATATGAAACCTTGTTTCGTGGCTTTGATGAATTTGGATTTTTGGATGTCAATTGTAGTTCCCAGTACAACACACACGAGCGTGCAGACGTGCATAAGCATGTGCGAATGTGGAGGATATATATACAATGTATAGATGTTGAATGTATAGATCTACACATGAATGTATTCTGTATTCTGTAATGTATTTCTCTCTCTCTCTCTCTCTCTCTCTCTCTCTCTCTCTCTCTCTCTCTCTCTCTCTCTCTCTCTCTCTCTCTCTCTCTTCTCTCTTTCTCTATCTATCTATCTATCTATCTATCTATCTATCTATCTATCTATCTATCTATCTATCTATCTATCTATCTATCTATCTATCTATCTATCTATCTATCTATCTATCTATCTATCTATCTATCTATCTCTATCTATGTCTATCTGTCTATCTGTCTATGTAGTCTAATTGTCTATCTGTCTGTCTGTCTATCTTCTCTATCTAGTCTATCTGTCTATCTGTCTATCTGTCTATCTAGTCTATCTATCTAGTCGATCTAGTCTATCTAGTCTATCTGTCTATCTCTCTATCTATCTCTCTCTATCTCTCTCTCTCTCTCACTCTCTCCCTCTCTCTCTCTCTCTGTCTATCTCTCTCTATATATCTCTCTATCTCTCTCTCTCTATCTCTCTATCTCTATCTCTCTATCTCTCTATCTATCTCTCTCTATCTCTCTCTTTCTCTATCTCTAAATCTATCTCTCCCTTTACCGCTACCCTCTCTATCTCTCTACCTCTCTCTATGTCTACCTCTACCTCTAAATCTATCTCTCTATCTATCTCTATTTATCTCTATCTCTATTTCTATTTCTCTCTCTATCTCTACCTCTCTCACTTTATCTCTCTCTCTATCTCTTTCTCTATCTCTAAATCTATCTCCCTATCTCTCTCTATATATATCTCTACCTCTACCCTCTCTACCTCTCTCTATCTCTACCTCTACATCTAAATCTCTATGTCTCTCTATCTCTCTATCTTTAAACACCATTCATTCATTCATTTCATTTAAACAGCTTCTTCCCCCAAGCCATTAACTCTTTGAACCCTTTGAACTCTTTCAAATGTAGCCAAAATGGAACTGTATAGTGCCACTTAGCAGTTTTTTTTACGACGATACTAGTGCAGCGTGTTCTACCGGAAACAAATTCCTTGTGTGTTGTACATACTTGGCAATAAAGATAATTCTGATTCTGATTCTGATCTCTCTCTCTCTGTCTCTATTCATCTCTATCTCTAGTTCTCTCTTTCTCTCTCTATCTCTATCTCTCTCTATCTCTACCTACCTCTCTACCTACCTCTCGATCTCTCTATCTCTCTACCTCTATCTCTACCTCTACCCTCTCTATCTCTATCTCTAGATCTCTATCTCTAGATCACTCTCTCTCTATCTCTCTGTATCTCTCTCTCTATGTCTCTCTCTATCTGTCTTTCTCTCTCTATCTATCTTTACATCTCTCTCTATATCTCTCTCACTACTGACGATGGCACACGACAGACGATGTGTGTCATCTATGATGTCCCAAAGTCACAACCTCCCATCCCTGAGGCACAGCTCCCACACAACTCTCAACATCAAGGCTAATCTCATGTGAGGACCATCCATTGGCACAAATGGACAGAATAACATCACGTCCAGTGTTTCATGATTCTCGTCAATGGATGCTACAGCTGCGTGTTTGCTTTCAACATTTAGCTTGTAGTCGACGTGCACATTCCACCATGATGACCCTGATCCACTGGTGGAAAGACGCTTTGATCCTCTCCTCTTTCATCCAGAACTGCTTCATGTCATCACAAAGAGGGTACAGCAAGTCCTGAAGAATGAATGTCTCTCTGTGTCTTTGTTTTGTCATATTGTCTCTATGTAAGGGAATTGTGCACTTCGATTATTAAATTATGAAGGAAGTGACGCAACGGCGCACAGTGTGGCACTATGTCCCGCCCATAGTTTCCAGAACAATCTCGAGGAGATTCAGGGTGAGTCGCAATTTTCTGTTGGTCTTGATTAACGCGCATTTTCATGACAATATCTTATTTTGTTTCCCCTTTTGTACTGTCTAGTGTTATCTAATTAGTTCCCTTATTCATTTCGAGTCCAGATTACTTTTTGTGTCATTATTTACTTCACGTTTTGTCGAGTGGAACTTTGGAGCACATGTGATTTTCTATCGCAGTTAATCACAAGACGAAACCGATGCGACTTCACCCATCCCTTCTGCCATACTGTGTTGCAGGTAATAATTGTTTCATTTCGTTTTTATTGAACAATATTTAGTTTCTTGTGTCGTGTTTCATTTGCCCGTGAGTGTCCGTGGAGGGTTGAACTGCGCGCCAGCCATTACAAGCGCACCGCGTGTTCTGCCGAGTCTCCGCCCATGATGCGTTCAGGGACATCTTGTAAATAACAGTGAACTTGTGTTGTATTCTGTTTTTCTGTAAATAACCACTATACAATCACACGTTGTTAATTCTGTTTTGTTATCTACAATGTTTTGCATTTGAAAACAATCTCGAGGAGATTCAGGCTAATCACAAGACGAAACCCATGCAACTTCACCCATCCCTTCTGCCATACTGTGTTGCAGAAATAAAAGAAATACAAAGATACATCCACACGTCTCGTCTTCATTAATACGGCAGCATTGTGGAGATGAAGACAGTCACTGTTGTGACACCCGTCACATCTATACTGTCATATTATTTGTTATTTAGTTTTTTTTTGTTCTTTTGACTTCAAGACGGCGCCGCGAGAGTGGCTGTCTTTCCAGCAGCTCATGTATTTTGTTTTTCTACTTTCATTCCTGTCATCACTTTGCTGCTGTGAAATGTAAATTTATCCACTGTGAGACGAATAAAGGCATATCCAATCCAATAACCTGGGGGCTACTCTTGGTTCTCAATACTCGACCAAGGCAGCGCTTACCACCAGGGCTTTGTTGATGACACTTCCAGGCATCTAACGGCTTTCAGCACCCCTTGGGGGCTGTACGAGTGGCTCCGGCTCCCATTTGGCCTAACTAATGCGCCAGCAGCCTTTCAAAGATGTACGGAGGACGTTCTTGATGGCCTGAGGGACGAATGCTGCTCTCCTACGTCCAAATAAATGTGAACTGTTCAAACGACAAGTGAGGTAATTGGGTCGTCTCGTGTCAAGTGATGGTGACCCACATTCACTGTGTACACGGAAAATAACCCCCTCGCGTACGTCTTAAGCACGGCCAAACTCAATGCTGCCGGACATCGCTGGGTGGGTGAATTGGCGGATTTCCACTTCACAATAAAGTCCAGGCAAGGCGAATGCTGATGCAGACACACTGTCGCGTTATCCATTTAAGCTGGGGGGACACATTGGAGGAGTACATTGAAACTTTGCCCCCAGACGTGGTTTACACCATATGGCAGGGGGACAAGGCTGTGGCTGAGGAGGATATGCCATAGATGGCTGTGTTGCAACTCACCTCTGATGGTGAGGATTTTCTTCCGGTGACAGTCCCCGTTATCACTCCAGATGATATCAGAGCT
The DNA here is from genome assembly GCF_051943395.1 of Hippocampus bargibanti. Lineage (NCBI taxonomy): Eukaryota > Metazoa > Chordata > Actinopteri > Syngnathiformes > Syngnathidae > Hippocampus > Hippocampus bargibanti. Next base: position 22,099,975 of record NC_142734.1, read on the forward strand.
GCTCAGGGAGAGGATGCGCATCAATCTCTGAGGTAATGACACTGAAGAGGAGGGGATGAAACCCCAATGACAAAGATAAAAGACAAATGGGACCAGAGGCAAGGAGACTAGTACACGAATGGAATACACTGAAACTGGACAAGGGAATTTTATACAGACAGGCGGGGAAATGCAAAAAGCTCGTTCTCCCTATTAAGCTGAAGTCGACTGTGCTCAAACTCCTGCATGATGACATGGGTCATGTTGGAGCTGACAAGGTGATCAACCTTGCAAGACAGAGTTTCTATTGGCCATTCATGCAGCACGAAAAAGAAAACTACGTAATTCGCCAGTGTTCCTGCATTTAACAGAAACGACCCACCCTTTCCAGAAAAAGCACCCATGGGCAACATCACTACTAGTGCCCCATTTGAGCTCATTTCTATTGATTATCTCCATCTTGAGCCAAGTAAAGGAGGCTATGAATATATTCTAGTCCTGGTAGACCACTTTACTCGTTTCTCACGAGCCTACCCGACTAAGAATAGGTCAGGCAAGGTTGCTGCTGAGAAAATCTTTAGTGATTTTATTCCACGGTTCTCTTATCCAGAGAGTACATCATGATCAAGGTCGGGAGTTTGAAAACAGTCTATTCCAGCAGCTTCAACAGTTGGCTGGCATTGCGCATTCCCGAACCACCCCATACCATCCGCAGAGCAACAGTAATTGGGGACTTGCTGGGCGATGCTATATAAGAAACCTTGTGTTGTGGCTTTGATGAATGAAATTGCTGAATTGATGTTTTGATGAGGCGGCCCGGTAGTCGAGTGGTTAGCACAACAGCTTCACAGTGCAGATGTCGCCGGTTCGCGTCCCGGTCCGGCCTCCCTGTGTGGAGTTTGCATGTTCTCCCCGGACCCGCGTGGGTTTTCTCCGGGTCCTCCGGTTTCCTCCCGCACTCCAAAAACATGCATGGCAGGCAGATTGACCACTCCAAATTGTCCCTAGGTGTGAGTGTGAGAGTGACTGTTGTATGTCTTTGTGTGCCCTGCGATTGGCTGGCAACCAATTCAGGGTGTCCACCGCCTCGTGCCCGAAGACAGCTGAGATAGGCTGCAGCAACCCCCGCGACCCTAATGAGGAATAAGCGGTACGGAAAATGAGATGAGATGAGATGAGATGAGATGTTTTGATGAGTAAATGAGTTAGTCATAAATGCCGCTGTGTGAAGCCGATTAACACGGTTGTCTCATGTCGTCTTTTCCTCGTCGTTCACAGTGCTACCTGCCTGTGACGCCTTTGGACCGACCCAGGTATCCCCAGGCCTGAGGCCGGTTACAATTGGGCGTCACAGGCAGGTAGCACCGTGAACGATGAGGAAAAGACGACACGAGACAACCGTGTTAGAGGTATCTGCAGCGAATGGCACAGCGGTTTCCTTTCATGGATGGGCTAATGTTGGGTTGCAGATACGGAGTGGAAACCATGGACATGCTGACATACAAGTTCCCATACTATCAGGACGAGTTGTGTTAACTGTCCTCTCGTAGGAAGCAATGTGATTGCAGAAATGATCAAAGAGAACAATGAACAGGTGGACATTTTAGCCATACTGAAAGAAGCCATGAGTGTCAACGAACGCACAGTAGAGACCTTGATTTCTGTTCTTCAGAAATTGGGCCCTGATGAGACAATCCTCCAGTACCCTGTGTGTGTTGGGAAGAAGAGGCTCATTATTCCTGCGGGCAAGATATGGGAGGTGAAGTGCAGAGTCAGAGCATGGCCCAAGGGGGGAACAATGCTATTTGAGCCCAGTATAGGGAACAACTGCCCTGAGGGGCGAGAGCCGTTCTCTTCGTTAGTACATGTACCCAGTGGGCCTACAAAAATTGGAAAAATTCCCATTCAGAATGTTAGTAAACATGACATTCATCTTTCACAGAGAACTATTCTGGGCTCAATTGAGGAAGTTACTGGGGTCATGCCCAATGTATGTGAATGTAGCCACAAGGGGGCACAAGCCAGTGTCTTATGTGCCGGTCCCAAGCCCGGATAAATACAGAGACTGTGTCGGAAGGGCATCCGACGTAAAAAAATAAAATAAAAAAAATGCCAAAACAAATATGCGAATCAAACCTATGAATCCCATACCGGATCGGTGGTGGAATGGGGAGGTGCAATACAGTGAAAGAGGTTAGCAAAGAAGAAGTGGGACACTGAGAGGACGGACGAGAGGAGACAGCAGTACATGGAGATGCAGCGCACGGTTAAAGTAAAGGTGGCAAAGGCCAAACAAGAGGCCTATGATGACTTATATGCTCGGCTGGACAGCAAGGAAGGTGAGACTGATCTTTACAGGCTGGCGAGAGAGAGAGACAAAGACGGTAAGGACCTGCAGCTGGTTCGGGTGATTAAGGTAAGAGATGGCAATGTATTGGCATGTGGCAATGTGCCAGTGGTGTGATGGCAAGATGGAAAGAGTACTTTGAAGATTTGATGAATGAGGAAAATGAGAAGGAACAAAGAGTAGAAGACTTGAATGTTGTGGACCAAGACGTAGCAAGCATTAGCAAGGATGAAATGAGGAGGGCGCTGAAGAGGATGAAGGGGGGAAAGGCACTCGGGCCTGATGATTTACCAATCGAGGTATGGAAGTGTCTTGGAGAGGTGGCGGTGGTGTTCCTGACTGGGTTATTCAACAAGATCTTAGATTGAATAGATGCCTGAAGAATGGAGACGAAGTGGACTTGTGCCATTTTTAAGAACAAAGGAGATGTGGAAGATTCAGCCTTTTGTTTAGCTGTGAGGATCATATGAACTTCTTATTGCCTTAAACGCATTTTCAGAGCAAGAGAAACACGTTTTCTGAACTTAATGTTTTATTCATTGTTTTAACTTTTTTTTTGCGTTTAAGGCAATAAAAAGTTCATATGATCCTCACAGCTAAACAAAAGGCTGAATCTTCATGTTTTCACTTGTATAAGTGTCAGATGAGCACTCTGTAGCCTATATATACACTAATTTCATCATAAAACTTGAAACCATTAAGAAAACATTAAGGTCAGAAAATGTGTTTCTCTTGCTCTGAAAATGCATTTAAGGCAATAAAAAGTTCATATGATCCTCAGAGCTAAACAAAAGGCCGAATCTTCATGTTTTCACTTGTATAAGTATCAGATAAGCACTTTGCAGCCTATATAGACACTAATTTCATCATAAAACTTGAAACCATTAAGAAAACATTAAGTTCAGAAAATGTGTTTCTCTTGCTCTGAAAATGCGTTTAAGGCAATAAAAAGTTCTAATGATCATCACAGCTAAACAAAAGGCTGAATCTTCATGTTTTCACTTGTATACGTGTCAGATTAGCACTCTCCAGCCTATATAGACACTAATTTCATCATAAAACTTGAAACCATTAAGAAAACATTAAGTTCAGAAAATGTGTTTCTCTTGCTCTGAAAATGCGTTTAAGGCAATAAAAAGTTCATTTTATCCTCACAGCTAAACAAAAGGCTGAATCTTCATGTTTTCACTTGTATGAGTGTCAGATGAGCACTCTGCAGCCTATATAGACACTAATTTCATCATAAAACTTGAAACCATTAAGAAAACATTTAGTTCAGAAAATGTGTTTCTCTTGCTCTGAAAATGCGTTTAAGGCAATAAAAAGTTCATATGATCCTCACAGCTAAACAAAAGGCTGAATCTTCATGTTTTCACTTGTATAAGTGTCAGATGAGCACTCTGCAGCCTAATTTCATCAAAAAAGTTAAAACAATGAATAAAACATTAAGTTCAGAAAACGTGTTTCTCTTCCTCTGAAAATGCGTTTAAGGCAATAAAAAGTTCATATGATCATCACAGCTAAACAAAAGGCTGAATCTTCATGTTTTCACTTGTACAAGTGTCAGATCAGCACACTGCAGCCTATATACACACTAATTTCATTAAAAAAAAGTGAAAACAATGAATAAAACATTAAGTTCAGAAAACGTGTTTCTCTTCCTCTGAAAATGCGTTTAAGGCAATAAAAAGTTCTTATGATCCTTACAGCTAAACAAAAGGCTGAATCTTCATGTTTTCACTTGTATAAGTGTCAGATCAGCACTCTGCAGCCTAATTTCATCAAAAAAGTTAAAACAATGAATAAAACATTAAGTTCAGAAAACGTGTTTCTCTTCCTCTGAAAATGCGTTTAAGGCAATAAAAAGTTCTTATGATCCTCACAGCTAAACAAAAGGCTGAATCTTCATCTTTTCACTTGTATAAGTATCAGATGAGCCCTCTGCAGCCTATATAGACACTAATTTCATCATAAAACTTGAAACCATTAAGAAAACATTAAGTTCAGAAAATGTGTTTCTCTTGCTCTGAAAATGCGTTTAAGGCAATAAAAAGTTCTAATGATCATCACAGCTAACCAAAAGGCTGAATCTTCATCTTTTCACTTGTATAAGTATCAGATGAGCCCTCTGCAGCCTATATAGAATTTCATCATAAAACTTGAAACCATTAAGAAAACATTAAATTCAGAAAATGTGTTTCTCTTGCTCTGAAAATGCGTTTAAGGCAATAAAAAGTTCTTATGATCCTCACAGCTAAACAAAAGGCTGAATCTTCATGTTTTCACTTGTATAAGTGTCAGATCAGCACTCTGCAGCCTAATTTCACAAAAAAGTTAAAACAATGAATAAAACATTAAGTTCAGAAAATGTGTTTCTCTTGCTCTGAAAATGCGTTTAAGGCAATAAAAAGTTCATATGATCCTCACAGCTAAACAAAAGGCTGAATCTTCATGTTTTCACTTGTATAAGTGTCAGATCAGCACACTGCAGCCTATATACACACTAAATTCATTAACAAAAAGTGAAAACAATGAATAAAACATTAAGTTCAGAAAACGTGTTTCTCTTCCTCTGAAAATGCGTTTAAGGCAATAAAAAGTTCTTATGATCCTCACAGCTAAACAAAAGGCTGAATCTTCATGTTTTCACTTGTATAAGTGTCAGATGAGCACTCTGCAGCCTATATGGACACTACTTTCATCATAAAACTTGAAACCATTAAGAAAACATTAAATTCAGAAAATGTGTTTCTCTTGCTCTGAAAATGCGTTTTAAGGCATTAAAAGTTCATATGATCCTCACAGCTAAACAAAAGGCTGAATCTTCATGTTTTCACTTGTATAAGTGTCAGATCAGCACACTGCAGCCTATAAACACACTAATTTCATTAAAAAAAGTGAAAACAATGAATAAAACATTAAGTTCAGAAAACGTGTTTCTCTTCCTCTGAAAATGCGTTTAAGGCAATAAAAAGTTCTTATGATCCTCACAGCTAAACAAAAGGCTGAATCTTCATGTTTTCACTTGTATAAGTGTCAGATGAGCACTCTGCAGCCTATATGGACACTAATTTCATCATAAAACTTGAAACCATTAAGAAAACATTAAGTTCAGAAAATGTGTTTCTCTTGCTCTGAAAATGCGTTTAAGGCAATAAAAATTTCATATGATCATCACAGCTAAACAAAAGGCTGAATCTTCATGTTTTCACTTGTATAAGTGTCAGATCAGCACACTGCAGCCTATATACACACTAAATTCATTAACAAAAAGTGAAAACAATGAATAAAACATTAAGTTCAGAAAACGTGTTTCTCTTCCTCTGAAAATGCGTTTAAGGCAATAAAAAGTTCTTATGATCCTCACAGCTAAACAAAAGGCTGAATCTTCATGTTTTCACTTGTATAAGTGTCAGATGAGCACTCTGCAGCCTATATGGACACTAATTTCATCATAAAACTTGAAACCATTAAGAAAACATTAAGTTTAGAAAATGTGTTTCTCTTGCTCTGAAAATGCGTTTAAGGCAATAAAAATTTCATATGATCATCACAGCTAAACAAAAGGCTGAATCTTCATGTTTTCACTTGTATAAGTGTCAGATGAGCACTCTGCAGCCTAATTTCACAAAAAAAAGTTAAAACAATGAATAAAACATTAAATTCAGAAAATGTGTTTCTCTTGCTCTGAAAATGCGTTTAAGGCAATAAAAAGTTCATATGATCCTCACAGCTAAACAAAAGGCTGAATCTTCATGTTTTCACTTGTATAAGTGTCAGATCAGCACACTGCAGCCTATATACACACTAATTTCATTAATAAAAAGTGAAAACAATGAATAAAACATTAAGTTCAGAAAACGTGTTTCTCTTCCTCTGAAAATGCGTTTAAGGCAATAAAAAGTTCTTATGATCCTCACAGCTAAACAAAAGGCTGAATCTTCATGTTTTCACTTGTATAAGTGTCAGATGAGCACTCTGCAGCCTATATGGACACTAATTTCATCATAAAACTTGAAACCATTAAGAAAACATTAAGTTCAGAAAATGTGTTTCTCTTGCTCTGAAAATGCGTTTAAGGCAATAAAAATTTCATATGATCATCACAGCTAAACAAAAGGCTGAATCTTCATGTTTTCACTTGTATAAGTGTTAGATGAGCACTCCGCAGCCTAATTTCACAAAAAAAAGTTAAAACAATGAATAACACATTAAGTTCAGAAAATGTGTTTCTCTTGCTCTGAAAATGCGTTTAAGGCAATAAAAAGTTCATATGATCCTCACAGCTAAACAAAAGGCTGAATCTTCATGTTTTCACTTGTATAAGTGTCAGATCAGCACACTGCAGCCTATATACACACTAATTTCATTAACAAAAAGTGAAAACAATGAATAAAACATTAAGTTCAGAAAACGTGTTTCTCTTCCTCTGAAAATGCGTTTAAGGCAATAAAAAGTTCTTATGATCCTCACAGCTAAACAAAAGGCTGAATCTTCATGTTTTCACTTGTATAAGTGTCAGATGAGCACGATGCAGCCTATATGGACACTAATTTCATCATAAAACTTGAAACCATTAAGAAAACATTAAGTTCAGAAAATGTGTTTCTCTTGCTCTGAAAATGCATTGAAGGTAATAAAAATTTCATATGATCATCACAGCTAAACAAAAGGCTGAATCTTCATGTTTTTAATTGTATAAGTGTCACAATAGCACTCTCCAGCCTATATAGACACTAATTTCATCATAAAACTTAAACCATGAGGAAAACATTAAGTTCAGAAAACGTGTTTCTCTTCCTCTGAAAATGCGTTTAAGGTAATAAAAATTTCATATGATCATCAGAGCTAAACAAAAGGCTGAATCTTCATGTTTTTAATTTTATAAGTGTCACATTAGCACTCTCCAGCCTATATAGACACTAATTTCATCATAAAACTTAAACCATGAGGAAAACATTAAGTTCAGAAAACGTGTTTCTCTTCCTCTGAAAATGCGTTTAAGGTAATAAAAATTTCATATGATCATCACAGCTAAACAAAAGGCTGAATCTTCATGTTTTTAATTGTATAAGTGTCAATTCAGCACACTGCACCCTATTCACACACTAATTTCATCAAAAAAGTTGAAACCGTGAAGAAAACATTAAGTTCAGAAAATGTGTTTCTCTTGCTCTGAAAATGCGTTTAAGGCAATAAAAAGTTCATATGATCCTCACAGCTAAACAAAAGGCTGAATCTTCATGTTTTCACTTGTATAAGTGTCAGATGAGCACTCTGCAGCCTACATAGACA
>NC_142734.1:22355195-22362695 GCF_051943395.1 Hippocampus bargibanti
TAAAGTCAATCATCGAACTGCGACCAGGGGTGTCCTGGTGCCACATGCACATATGGATACCCTTATGTTTGAATAAAGTGTTTGTTATAGACAATCCGTGTTGAGCACAGAAGTCTAATAACAAGACACCACTCCTGATCGGGGGGGGCATTCCTCCCAATCACGCCCTTCCAGGTCCCACTGTCATTGCCCACATGAGCATTGAAATCGCCCAGCAGAACAAGGGAGTCCCCAGGGGGAGCGCTCTCCAGCACACCCCCTAAGGCAGGCATGGGCAAACTACGGCCCGCGGGCCACATACGGCCCGTTAGGCTTTTTAATCTGGCCCGCCGAACCTGCCCAAATTATAGTAAAAAGAGTGTCTGAAACTCATGACAAAAAATTAGCCGACAACAGGACAGATAACTGAAAAGTTGCCTGCCCCATTTTTCACAACTTGAAGCACAATGAGACAACTAATCACATTAAAAAACATTGTAACAAAGTATAAAGTTTTTTTTTTAATCAAGAATGTACCTACTACAAACGCTATCTTGCTTAATTTACGGTAGATGTGCATGGCTAGATTTTGCTGCAGTAGTCGATTGTCATTGTGGTGCACAATGCAACGTTTGCATTGCTTCCTACGAGCCACTAAGCCCCTTTCATAAGTCTCACGTACACTTTACAGTCACGGTTTAATGTAAATTTACGTTTTGTAGCGTCACATATGTTGTGAGCTTCTTTTGAATCTTTCTTCTGGGCTGAGGTTCTGTGCATCTATTTTGGAAAATTATATGCAATTGCACAACTTTATAACGCTTGCAAAAGTCCGGAAGAAAGAAGCAGGCTTCTGATTGGCTGCCGTGCCGAGTATGCAAATTTCACTGCAGGTAGCCTATGTCTGTGTGCTCGGCGACGGTACACGTGTATTGTTTGCGCGTGAAGGCGAAGGCGTCAGTGAGGAGTATGTTGAGCTCGCGGTCAGGACAAACCATCTATGATTTGGCGGAATTTAACACAAGTAGGTATTATTGAGCTTGAATATTTCGTTGTGGAATAATATGTTTTGAATGTTGAAAGTGATTCCATTTTTCAATAAATGTTGATTTCTTTAACTTTGCCCCTTCAATGAAAACGTATTAAAAACAGACGCAATCTTGATGAATCACAGTGCATATGTTATTTTAATCTATTTCCATTTCCTCCTCCAAGTATCTGCGAAATAGTATGTAAACGCCATATTCCTTGAGACAAATTTATTAACTGATCAGGGATATTTTTCACATTTGAAAGACAGTTAATAAATTGGGTTGTAGTGTTCTTACTGTGCTATGAGGTTTGTACACACTGACATCAGAAAAACGTTTTATAGCATCTAAAATACCCAAAACAGGCAGGCTGATATTTTTAGTTAAATGAAAAACACCAATAAAAATGACTTCAAAATGAATCCGGAAATGGCCAGTTTCAGAAGGTCCCACCCCCTTGTTCGTGACGTCACGCCAAGACGTCTTGCCATGCTCGAGAATCAAAACAATGGCTTCAGATTCGGAGAAGATGTTTTCTTGTTGCTCATCCAGTTATGAATATGATTCAAATAGTTATGAAGAGGAAAACATAAATGTTTGCAATTGATTCAAGGAGTCCTCCCATATCAATTCGAAACATCAATGACAGCAATGTAGCACCCAGAAAATGCAGAAGATTGCGCCCAAGCTCCGTTGGAAATGGGCTGATTTGTCAGCTGGGAATTTGTGTCAGCGAATATCAAATAGTTGTGTTGGTGCAACACACAACGATTCACCATGGCGTTATTTATGTGTTTTCCTTCTAATTTCGCCATCAACACGGATCAACACGAAGTTTTCAGACCAAACAAAGTACCCAAAATGCATTGTGTGTTGCTTTCTCGGTCAGGGCCGGTCCAAACGTGACGTCACATGGGGATCGTCATCAACTCGAAAACAAGACTTCGTGAATATTCAGCGCAAGTCTTAGAACGTAAACTATAGCTATATGCTGTGGAATCTTTGTTAAATATGCTCAGTCAAAGTCATTTGAAGTGATTTTATAAATTATGGACTTAACTTGTCCGGAGGCATCGGTTGTCCTTTAATGCTTTAGGTTTTGTATTTCCAGCCCAAACACTCCCTCCAAATGCCCGGCCCCTCTGTCAAATTTTACAACCCAATGCGGCCCGCGAGTCAAAAAGTTTGCCCACCCCTGCCCTAAGGTCTCCAAAAAGGATGGGTACACTGAACTGCTGTTTGGTGCATATGCACAGACAACAGTCAGAACCCGTCCCCCCACCTGAAGGCGGAGGGAAGCAACCCTTTCGTCTACTGGGGTGAATCCCAATGTACAGGCGGCGAGTCAGGGGGCAATAAGTATGCCGACACCTGCTCTACGCCTCTCACCGTGGGCAGCTCCAGAGTGGAAGAGAGTCCAACCCCTCTCGAGAGGGCTGGTACCGGAACCCAGGCTGTGTGTGGAGGCAAGCCCAACTATGTCTAGTCCCAACTTTTCAACCTCGTGCACCAGCTCAGGCTCCTTCCCTGTAAGAGAGGTGACATTCCACGTCCCCAGAGCTAGCTTTTGCAGTCGAGGGTCGGACCGCCAGGTCCCCGCCTTTGGCTGCTGCCCAGCTCACATTGCACCCGACCCCTCTGGCCACTCCCATGGGTGGTGAGCCCTTGAGAAGGGGGACCCACGTTTCCTCTTCGGGCTGAGCCCGACCGGGCCCCATGGGTGTAGGCACGGCCACCAGGCGCTCGCCAACGAGCCCCATCTCCAGGCCTGGCTCCAGAGAGAGGCCCCGGTGACCCGCGTCCGGGCAAGGGAAAACCAAATCCATTTCTCTTTTTCATCATATGGGGTCTTCTGAGTCGTACTTTGTCTGGTCCCTCACCCAGGACCTGTTTGCCATGGGTGACCTACCAGGGGCAAGAAGCCCCAGACAACCTAGCTCCTAGGATCATTGGGACACACAAACCCCTCCACCACGGTAAGGTGACGACTCATGGAGGGGATAATAATAATTAGAGTAGCAATAATTACAATTGTTAATTATTGCTACTCTAATAATAATTAGAGTAGCAATATTTAACAATTTTGATCTTGAGTGGATTGGGGTTCATTGGTTAACTTAAATATCTTTATAAGTACTTAGGTTGCTGTAAATTTTTCCCAGGTATCCCATAGTCTCAAATTTCTCTCGCTCGCCTCGGACTATAAAAGTAATCTTTTTAATTTAATAAATTTCACCTACCACCTTAATCCAGTCTTTGACCGTTTGGGGTTCTCTTGTTAGCCATCTCCTCGTGATTGCTTTCTTGCTTGCTAACAGCACGATGTTGTGTATGTATTTCCGGGTTGACTGAGTTAACAATTAAATCAGGTTCCAGTCCCAGATACAGGGCTTCAAAGGTTGGAGGAACCACTTTTCCCACAATCCTACCCATTGTTATACTTGTCTCTTTCCAGTATTTGGAAATGACCGGGCAGTCCCAAAACACATGATAGTGTGACGATTTGTTATTGCCACAGGATCTCCAGCAAGCTGTACTCGATACTTGAGCATGCCCTTGAGCCGGTACTTTCAAAAATCTGACAATGTTCTTCCACCCAAATTCTTTCCAAGATGTACAATTCCATTGCTGTGCTATTATTCTTTTGCATGCTTCCTGTTGAATTGTAATGCCTCCCTCTTCCGACCACTTGTATATACATTATTTCTCCTCCTTCCAATTCCTGCAATTCTTTCTATATTTTCGATATAATTCCTCTTCCAGGTTTTGACATATATGTTAATAGGAATATCTTAATTAAGCCGAAACCACTTTGTTGGACCCATCCTTTGTGTAGGTTTCTCTCTAAATAGTGTCTTAGTTTGGATTGGATTTGCCTTTATTAGTAAAGTTAGTTGAAGGTATCTATAGAAGTTGTGATTACTCAGTCCATAGTAGATTCTCAGGTCTTGGAATTGTCGTATCGCTCCCTCCTCAAGGAGGTCTCTGTAAATCTATAACCCTTTTCCAACCCATTTTTGAAACCCTGCGTCTGTTCTATATGGTAAAAATTCAGAGTCAAATCCAATCCATTTTAGAAGTAGATATGGGCTATTGTCTTTATCTTGTTTTAATATTCCATGCCACACCTTGATTGAGGTTTTGATCCAAGGGTTGACACTTAAAATAATTGGTTAATCCGGAGTCTCCAATAATTGCTTGCAATGGAATTTCACTTGATATCTGGCATTCTATGTCTTTCCACTTCGCCCTATATGATAGGTTACAGATATTGACCACCATATTTATATGGGTTGCCTTATAATAATTCATCATGTTTGGTAGGGAGAGGCCTCCTTTACTTTTCATCAATTGTAGAGTCTTGTTTCTAATTCTAGGTCTCTTCCCCTTCCAAATAAATCGTGATATTACTTAGTCCAACTCTTGGAATATATCCTTGGGTATGTCTATTGCTAAAGTTTGAAATAGATAAAGTAGTCCGGGCAACACGTTCATATTGATTGCTTCCACTCTTTGTAATATTCCAAGGAATTGAACCAGATTCCATCCGATCAAGTCTGCTTTAATTTGGGCAAGGAGAGGGTAGTAATTTTCAGTCAAAATTTTATCTAGGTCTTTTGGAATATTCACGCCTAAATATCTGATCCTCTCTGAGTCCCATTTCAGGTTGACTTCTACTCTTGTCACCATGATCTCTTCTTTTTGTCTTATCCATTGACTTAGAGCAGGGGTCTCAAACTCAATTTACCCGAGGGCCGCTGGAGGCAGAGTCTGGGTGAGGCTGGGCCGCATCAGGATTTTCACAAGAAAAGCACAGATAAAACATTCCAATGTTCTCAAAATATTTATTTTTAACACACAAAAATGAATTAAATGAATAAATTAATAAATGCAAAAATGAATAAAAAATAAATTAACCAGTAATAAATAAAATAATTGTAATGATCATAAGGCAGATAGAGACGACTGAAAAAAAAAACACAGGAAACTGTATTATTTTTTTCTTCTTTATTATTTTAATTAATTTAATTTTTTTTAATTATTTTAATAAAGTTTCAAATATCTGTATTCACAGTTCTTTAACCTTTAACTTTCTTAACATAAATAAAATATTGAACATGAACTGTCCTAAACAGGCTTCTCTTGCCTACTTCTTGCTGCTAGAGACCTGGCAGCGCTTCTTTTCACAAAGTCGATCCACATTTGGCTTGAGGGAGGAGGCAGTGGAGACTCTGAGTAGGGCTTGCAGATGCTCATCTTCTGTACCTGTACTTGGACTTATTGAAGTTCAAGGTGGAGAAGTGCTTCTCACATAAGTATGTGCTCCCAAAAAGACACATGGTCCGCTTGAACATTCGGGAAAGTTCAGGGAAGCTGGGGGTTAACTCTCAAACATTGCCCAAGCTTGTCTGCTTCTCCATTCACATCCCTGAACTTGGCTTTGAGTACAGAGTGGCACTGTAGGTCACAGAGCTCCATTTGGAACACAGGAGGGGCATCTTGCACATCAAAAGAGAATGGGCCCACAAAAATTTGAAATGTGGCTTTGTGCGTCTTGAAGTCTGCAAATCTGTCATTAAATTCCCCCTGTAGCTCCAAAATGGTGGTTTGTTCAGCGGTTTGTTCAGCTCCACGCACAAGTTTCATTCATATCAATCATGCGGGCCGCACTAACATTAATCTTTCATGTAAAGGCGGGCCACAAAATATTCTTTCGGGGGCTGCAGTTGGGCTGCGGCCCGCGAGTTTGGGACCACTGACTTAGAGGTTCTATAAAAATGGCAATTAATAGTGAAGAAATAGGGCAGCCCTGTCGGCATCCCCTTTCTAGCCCGAAAAGTTGATCCTCCATTCATCCTAATTTTTGCTATTGGCCTATCATATGAAGCCCGTATAGTTCTGATGAAGTTATCATTGAATTTAAATCTCCATAGTACCTTGTATAAGTATGTCCAGTTGCCAGAGTCAAACGCCTTTTCTGCATCCAATCCCAGCAAAACAGCTTCTAAATCGTGTGCCTTTATATGAGCAATTATGTGGAGAGTTCTTCGAATATTATCCATTGTTTGTCTTTGTCTAATAAAACCGGTCTGGTCTAAATGTATGATTTCTGGAAGTATCGATTCGAGGCGCCTTGCTAGAATTGATGTAAAAAGTTTATAATCTTAGTTCAAGATACTAATAGGGCGGTAGTTTACACATTCGGTTTTATCCTTCCCATCTTTTTGTATCAAGGCTATGTTCGCCTCTCTCCAAGAAGGGGGAATGGTTCCATTCGCTATGGCCCAATTGAATGTTCTCAGTAATATTGGAGATAAGATGTTACAATAAGTCTTATACCATTCAGCGGGGAAGCCATCAGTGCCCGGGCATTTATTTAGCTTTAGTTGGGAAATAGCCTTCTGTAGTTCACCTATATAGTCACCTCAGCCATGAGAACGTCATTTTGATCTCTCGAGACTGTTGGGAGGTTGAGTGATTCCAACATAGCCTCGGGAGCTTCCCCATTATCCGGAACCATTTGGGCACAGAGGTCCTTATAATATCTTTGAAGTCAAATTTCATTTGTCTGGTATATGGGTCCTTGATTTTATGAACCACCCTCTATGCTTGTTGCTTCCTTTTTATTTATACAGTAAAGTCTCGTTATATCGATATTCAAGGGAGTCTTGTGGTTCTGCATGTTTTGGTATATTAGACGCACCCGAGCTATTTTGTCGCGACGAATTTATCACGCAGTTTCTTGAATAATGGAAATAGAATTATACCATGATTCGGAGCCGTTTGGGAGAGATATAACAGCGATGATTGTGATTTGTTATTGGGCATATGTTACGCGGGAATCATGACATAATGGTATTGTTGCACCAGCGGGGATGCCTATGTTGATTGGATATTTGAAAATGAGGATGGGCTACCTGAACGGTTTATCAATTAATTGGTGGTGTCAGCTCAGGACACAGGGTGGAATGAAGGAAGAAATGGTTATTGGTGTCCTGAGCTAACTCATATGGTTATACAATTTGTTTGCCACTTTCTGTATGGTCCCAAGTCCCAAGACTGATACCACTTGTTTTATCGCTTGTTTTGTATTTTTCACACTTATGTTTTGTATTTTCCTGCATGAACTGCCCTTTCTCATACGCCTGACAATGTATCTTACACAACATGTTTCTCAGAAGCACCTGGTCTCAGGGCTGAGTAAGGGGGGAGAAATGACTCATCTCTAGCGAAGACAGACTGGCCACTTGTCTTCGCGTGAGTGGGTCTATAGGATGGGGAGTTTCCTTAACACCGGTCAGAGTCTGCTGTGAACTGTGCATGAATGTCCCGCTCAGATAACTCTACCGGGGTGTTTGCCGGCTCTCCGCCCTCTGTCAACGGTAAAGTATACTATTCTGGATCTGAACTGTGATGTTGGAGTCTTTACGTAGGGGCATAAAGGTGACCGTTTGTGTCTAGCGTAATTACTCATGAGGAGAAATGTTGT
>NC_142734.1:22365195-22440195 GCF_051943395.1 Hippocampus bargibanti
GCACCGGCTGATAGGGCAAACTGTGGCGTAACATCCAGCCCTTTTCGTTTGCCTTAATAATGACGCCTTCTGGAAATATCTCTTTAGGCAAAGTCTTTCTTTTAAAAAATCACAATCGGCACAAAAAGCACAACAGGAAACAAAGCATTTTCGCTTTTCAGAATAATTCCCCGGCTGTTGCTACGCTACCGCAGGACTACGGTAGCCCGACGAATTATTCTGAAAAGCTCGCATAAAAGCTTTGTTTCCGGATGGAAAAATGGCACAGTTTCATAAAACGCCAGCACCAAGACGGACCTCCTTGGAAATGTTCAATTTGTATCTAATACGTCCGCACTACAGGGCGCACCGCAAATTTAGAAAAAAATCTGAGACGTTTAAATGCGCCTTATGGTCGTGAAAATACGGTAGGTGTTTCCTATTAGGTGATGGAGAGTTACAAAACCCCACTTAGGTTCGCTTCATACAACGTTAAAGGTATCCTAAACCCAATCAAGAGAAGCAAAATTCTGGGAAAAATGGCAAAAGAAAAAGTAGACAATGTTTTTACAAGAAACCCACTTAAATGATTTGGAACATCTGAAACTCAAAAGACAGGGATTCAAACAGGTCTTTTTTGCTTCCTATGCGAAGGGGTACAGGAGAGGAGTATCTACGAAAGTAATATTTGAGTTGCAGACAGAAATTAAAGACAAGGAAGGGAGGTATAATATGGTTGTGGGTAAAATGGAGGGCTCCGTGGTGACTCTTATCAATGTTTATGTACCACCTGGGGCATCATGGAGTTTTTACCGACATATCTTCGACCTGATGATTACTAAGGCCCAAGGATTGGTCATATGTGGTAGGGACTTTAACATGAGATTTAATCTTAAAATGGATGCATCAAAAACAACACAACAGCACAATAACCCGATGGCGGATAAAGTGGGAAAGATGATAAAGGAGATGGGCATATGTGATGTATGGAGAGAGCTTAACCCAACTACTAGAGACTATACTTTTTACTCGGCACCACATAATAGTTACTCAAAGATTGATTATTTTTTCATGTATAATAAAGACATTGGCCTTATAAGGACGTGTAAAATTAGAATAATGGACCTATCGGATCACAGCCCAGTCTATTTGGACATACAAATAAAATGCAATAAAGGGCCTTACGCCTGGAGACTTAACTTAAATGCATGAAAGGGGAAGATGAAGGAAGAAATAAAAGATGAAATCTCACTGTTTCGATTACAAAATGATAATGGAACGGTGCCCCCAAACATGGTATGGGATGCAGGCAAAGCGGTCTTAAGAGGGAAAATAATCGCAAAATTGGCTTTACAAAAGAAAAACAGACAGGAAAAACTGGAGAAACTCGAAAAATCATTACAGCAACTAGAGAGTCAACACAAAAAAATGCCTGAACGACGGTGGCCCAAGAAATTACAACAGTTAAAAAACAGATACAAGATATTCATAACATATTCAGAAATAACCCATTCTCTTAAAGCAGAATTACTATGAGGCAGGCAGTTAAGCAACGAAAAATCTGGCATATAAATATAAATACAGTAAAGTCTCGTTATATCGATATCGGATATATCGATAGTCCCGGTTATATCAATATTTTTTCGGACTCCCTTGAATATCGATATAACGAGACTTTACTGTATAAATAAAAAGGAAGCAACAAGCATAGAGGGTGGTTCATAAAATCAAGGACCCATATACCAGACAAATGAAATTTGACTTCAAAGATATTATAAGGACCTCTGTGCCCAAATGGTTCCGGATAATGGGGAAGCTCCCGAGGCTATGTTGGAATCACTCAACCTCCCAACAGTCTCGAGAGATCAAAATGACGTTCTCATGGCTGAGGTGACTATATAGGTGAACTACAGAAGGCTATTTCCCAACTAAAGCTAAATAAATGCCCGGGCACTGATGGCTTCCCCGCTGAATGGTATAAGACTTATTGTAACATCTTATCTCCAATATTACTGAGAACATTCAATTGGGCCATAGCGAATGGAACCATTCCCCCTTCTTGGAGAGAGGCGAACATAGCCTTGATACAAAAAGATGGGAAGGATAAAACCGAATGTGTAAACTACCGCCCTATTAGTATCTTGAACTAAGATTATAAACTTTTTACATCAATTCTAGCAAGGCGCCTCGAATCGATACTTCCAGAAATCATACATTTAGACCAGACCGGTTTTATTAGACAAAGACAAACAATGGATAATATTCGAAGAACTCTCCACATAATTGCTCATATAAAGGCACACGATTTAGAAGCTGTTTTGCTGGGATTGGATGCAGAAAAGGCGTTTGACTCTGGCAACTGGACATACTTATACAAGGTACTATGGAGATTTAAATTCAATGATAACTTCATCAGAACTATACGGGCTTCATATGATAGGCCAATAGCAAAAATTAGGATGAATGGAGGATCAACTTTTCGGGCTAGAAAGGGGATGCCGACAGGGCTGCCCTATTTCTTCACTATTAATTGCCATTTTTATAGAACCTCTAAGTCAGTGGTCCCAAACTCGCGGGCCGCAGCCCAACTGCAGCCCCCGAAAGAATATTTTGTGGCCCGCCTTTACATGAAAGATTAATGTTAGTGCGGCCCGCATGATTGATATGAATGAAACTTGTGCGTGGAGCTGAACAAACCGCTGAACAAACCACCATTTTGGAGCTACAGGGGGAATTTAATGACAGATTTGCAGACTTCAAGACGCACAAAGCCACATTTCAAATTTTTGTGGGCCCATTCTCTTTTGATGTGCAAGATGCCCCTCCTGTGTTCCAAATGGAGCTCTGTGACCTACAGTGCCACTCTGTACTCAAAGCCAAGTTCAGGGATGTGAATGGAGAAGCAGACAAGCTTGGGCAATGTTTGAGAGTTAACCCCCAGCTTCCCTGAACTTTCCCGAATGTTCAAGCGGACCATGTGTCTTTTTGGGAGCACATACTTATGTGAGAAGCACTTCTCCACCTTGAACTTCAATAAGTCCAAGTACAGGTACAGAAGATGAGCATCTGCAAGCCCTACTCAGAGTCTCCACTGCCTCCTCCCTCAAGCCAAATGTGGATCGACTTTGTGAAAAGAAGCGCTGCCAGGTCTCTAGCAGCAAGAAGTAGGCAAGAGAAGCCTGTTTAGGACAGTTCATGTTCAATATTTTATTTATGTTAAGAAAGTTAAAGGTTAAAGAACTGTGAATACAGATATTTGAAACTTTATTAAAATAATTAAAAAAAATTAAATTAATTAAAATAATAAAGAAGAAAAAAATAATACAGTTTCCTGTGTTTTTTTTTTCAGTCGTCTCTATCTGCCTTATGATCATTACAATTATTTTATTTATTACTGGTTAATTTATTTTTTATTCATTTTTGCATTTATTAATTTATTCATTTAATTCATTTTTGTGTGTTAAAAATAAATATTTTGAGAACATTGGAATGTTTTATCTGTGCTTTTCTTGTGAAAATCCTGATGCGGCCCAGCCTCACCCAGACTCTGCCTCCAGCGGCCCTCGGGTAAATTGAGTTTGAGACCCCTGCTCTAAGTCAATGGATAAGACAAAAAGAAGAGATCATGGTGACAAGAGTAGAAGTCAACCTGAAATGGGACTCAGAGAGGATCAGATATTTAGGCGTGAATATTCCAAAAGACCTAGATAAAATTTTGACTGAAAATTACTACCCTCTCCTTGCCCAAATTAAAGCAGACTTGATCGGATGGAATCTGGTTCAATTCCTTGGAATATTACAAAGAGTGGAAGCAATCAATATGAACGTGTTGCCCGGACTACTTTATCTATTTCAAACTTTAGCAATAGACATACCCAAGGATATATTCCAAGAGTTGGACTAAGTAATATCACGATTTATTTGGAAGGGGAAGAGACCTAGAATTAGAAACAAGACTCTACAATTGATGAAAAGTAAAGGAGGCCTCTCCCTACCAAACATGATGAATTATTATAAGGCAACCCATATAAATATGGTGGTCAATATCTGTAACCTATCATATAGGGCGAAGTGGAAAGACATAGAATGCCAGATATCAAGTGAAATTCCATTGCAAGCAATTATTGGAGACTCCGGATTAACCAATTATTTTAAGTGTCAACCCTTGGATCAAAACCTCAATCAAGGTGTGGCATGGAATATTAAAACAAGATAAAGACAATAGCCCATATCTACTTCTAAAATGGATTGGATTTGACTCTGAATTTTTACCATATAGAACAGACGCAGGGTTTCAAAAATGGGTTGGAAAAGGGTTATAGATTTACAGAGACCTCCTTGAGGAGGGAGCGATACGACAATTCCAAGACCTGAGAATCTACTATGGACTGAGTAATCACAACTTCTATAGATACCTTCAACTAACTTTACTAATAAAGGCAAATCCAATCCAAACTAAGACACTATTTAGAGAGAAACCTACACAAAGGATGGGTCCAACAAAGTGGTTTCGGCTTAATTAAGATATTCCTATTAACATATATGTCAAAACCTGGAAGAGGAATTATATCGAAAATATAGAAAGAATTGCAGGAATTGGAAGGAGGAGAAATAATGTATATACAAGTGGTCGGAAGAGGGAGGCATTACAATTCAACAGGAAGCATGCAAAAGAATAATAGCACAGCAATGGAATTGTACATCTTGGAAAGAATTTGGGTGGAAGAACATTGTCAGATTTTTGAAAGTACCGGCTCAAGGGCATGCTCAAGTATCGAGTACAGCTTGCTGGAGATCCTGTGGCAATAACAAATCGTCACACTATCATGTGTTTTGGGACTGCCCGGTCATTTCCAAATACTGGAAAGAGACAAGTATAACAATGGGTAGGATTGTGGGAAAAGTGGTTCCTCCAACCTTTGAAGCCCTGTATCTGGGACTGGAACCTGATTTAATTGTTAACTCAGTCAACCCGGAAATACATACACAACATCGTGCTGTTAGCAAGCAAGAAAGCAATCACGAGGAGATGGCTAACAAGAGAACCCCAAACGGTCAAAGACTGGATTAAGGTGGTAGGTGAAATTTATTAAATTAAAAAGATTACTTTTATAGTCCGAGGCGAGCGAGAGAAATTTGAGACTATGGGATACCTGGGAAAAATTTACAGCAACCTAAGTACTTATAAAGATATTTAAGTTAACCAATGAACCCCAATCCACTCAAGATCAAAATTGTTAAATATTGCTACTCTAATTATTATTAGAGTAGCAATAATTAACAATTGTAATTATTGCTACTCTAATTATTATTATCCCCTCCATGAGTCGTCACCTTACCGTGGTGGAGGGGTTTGTGTGTCCCAATGATCCTAGGAGCTAGGTTGTCTGGGGCTTCTTGCCCCTGGTAGGTCACCCATGGCAAACAGGTCCTGGGTGAGGGACCAGACAAAGTACGACTCAGAAGACCCCATATGATGAAAAAGAGAAATGGATTTGGTTTTCCCTTGCCCGGACGCGGGTCACCGGGGCCTCTCTCTGGAGCCAGGCCTGGAGATGGGGCTCGTTGGCGAGCGCCTGGTGGCCGTGCCTACACCCATGGGGCCCGGTCGGGCTCAGCCCGAAGAGGAAACGTGGGTCCCCCTTCTCAAGGGCTCACCACCCATGGGAGTGGCCAGAGGGGTCGGGTGCAATGTGAGCTGGGCAGCAGCCAAAGGCGGGGACCTGGCGGTCCGACCCTCGACTGCAAAAGCTAGCTCTGGGGACGTGGAATGTCACCTCTCTTACAGGGAAGGAGCCTGAGCTGGTGCACGAGGTTGAAAAGTTGGGACTAGACATAGTTGGGCTTGCCTCCACACACAGCCTGGGTTCCGGTACCAGCCCTCTCGAGAGGGGTTGGACTCTCTTCCACTCTGGAGCTGCCCACGGTGAGAGGCGTAGAGCAGGTGTCGGCATACTTATTGCCCCCTGACTCGCCGCCTGTACATTGGGATTCACCCCAGTAGACGAAAGGGTTGCTTCCCTCCGCCTTCAGGTGGGGGGACGGGTTCTGACTGTTGTCTGTGCATATGCACCAAACAGCAGTTCAGTGTACCCATCCTTTTTGGAGACCTTAGGGCAGGGGTGGGCAAACTTTTTGACTCGCGGGCCGCATTGGGTTGTAAAATTTGACAGAGGGGCCGGGCATTTGGAGGGAGTGTTTGGGCTGGAAATACAAAACCTAAAGCATTAAAGGACAACCGATGCCTCCGGACAAGTTAAGTCCATAATTTATAAAATCACTTCAAATGACTTTGACTGAGCATATTTAACAAAGATTCCACAGCATATAGCTATAGTTTACGTTCTAAGACTTGCGCTGAATATTCACGAAGTCTTGTTTTCGAGTTGATGACGATCCCCATGTGACGTCACGTTTGGACCGGCCCTGACCGAGAAAGCAACACACAATGCATTTTGGGTACTTTGTTTGGTCTGAAAACTTCGTGTTGATCCGTGTTGATGGCGAAATTAGAAGGAAAACACATAAATAACGCCATGGTGAATCGTTGTGTGTTGCACCAACACAACTATTTGATATTCGCTGACACAAATTCCCAGCTGACAAATCAGCCCATTTCCAACGGAGCTTGGGCGCAATCTTCTGCATTTTCTGGGTGCTACATTGCTGTCATTGATGTTTCGAATTGATATGGGAGGACTCCTTGAATCAATTGCAAACATTTATGTTTTCCTCTTCATAACTATTTGAATCATATTCATAACTGGATGAGCAACAAGAAAACATCTTCTCCGAATCTGAAGCCATTGTTTTGATTCTCGAGCATGGCAAGACGTCTTGGCGTGACGTCACGAACAAGGGGGTGGGACCTTCTGAAACTGGCCATTTCCGGATTCATTTTGAAGTCATTTTTATTGGTGTTTTTCATTTAACTAAAAATATCAGCCTGCCTGTTTTGGGTATTTTAGATGCTATAAAACGTTTTTCTGATGTCAGTGTGTACAAACCTCATAGCACAGTAAGAACACTACAACCCAATTTATTAACTGTCTTTCAAATGTGAAAAATATCCCTGATCAGTTAATAAATTTGTCTCAAGGAATATGGCGTTTACATACTATTTCGCAGATACTTGGAGGAGGAAATGGAAATAGATTAAAATAACATATGCACTGTGATTCATCAAGATTGCGTCTGTTTTTAATACGTTTTCATTGAAGGGGCAAAGTTAAAGAAATCAACATTTATTGAAAAATGGAATCACTTTCAACATTCAAAACATATTATTCCACAACGAAATATTCAAGCTCAATAATACCTACTTGTGTTAAATTCCGCCAAATCATAGATGGTTTGTCCTGACCGCGAGCTCAACATACTCCTCACTGACGCCTTCGCCTTCACGCGCAAACAATACACGTGTACCGTCGCCGAGCACACAGACATAGGCTACCTGCAGTGAAATTTGCATACTCGGCACGGCAGCCAATCAGAAGCCTGCTTCTTTCTTCCGGACTTTTGCAAGCGTTATAAAGTTGTGCAATTGCATATAATTTTCCAAAATAGATGCACAGAACCTCAGCCCAGAAGAAAGATTCAAAAGAAGCTCACAACATATGTGACGCTACAAAACGTAAATTTACATTAAACCGTGACTGTAAAGTGTACGTGAGACTTATGAAAGGGGCTTAGTGGCTCGTAGGAAGCAATGCAAACGTTGCATTGTGCACCACAATGACAATCGACTACTGCAGCAAAATCTAGCCATGCACATCTACCGTAAATTAAGCAAGATAGCGTTTGTAGTAGGTACATTCTTGATTAAAAAAAAAACTTTATACTTTGTTACAATGTTTTTTAATGTGATTAGTTGTCTCATTGTGCTTCAAGTTGTGAAAAATGGGGCAGGCAACTTTTCAGTTATCTGTCCTGTTGTCGGCTAATTTTTTGTCATGAGTTTCAGACACTCTTTTTACTATAATTTGGGCAGGTTCGGCGGGCCAGATTAAAAAGCCTAACGGGCCGTATGTGGCCCGCGGGCCGTAGTTTGCCCATGCCTGCCTTAGGGGGTGTGCTGGAGAGCGCTCCCCCTGGGGACTCCCTTGTTCTGCTGGGCGATTTCAATGCTCATGTGGGCAATGACAGTGGGACCTGGAAGGGCGTGATTGGGAGGAATGCCCCCCCCGATCAGGAGTGGTGTCTTGTTATTAGACTTCTGTGCTCAACACGGATTGTCTATAACAAACACTTTATTCAAACATAAGGGTATCCATATGTGCATGTGGCACCAGGACACCCCTGGTCGCAGTTCGATGATTGACTTTATAGTTGTATCATCGGATTTGTGGCCTCATGTTTTGGACACTCGAGTGAAGAGAGGGGCGGAGCTGTCAACTGATAATGACCTGGTGGTGAGTAGGCTCCGTTGGTGGGGGAAGATGCCAGTCCGACCTGGAAGACCCAAACGTGTTGTGAGGGTTTGTTGGGAACGTCTGGCAGAATCCCCTGTCAGAAGGAGTTTCAACTCCCACCTCCGGCAGAACTATACACATGTCCCGGGGGAGGTGAGGGACATTGAGTCCGAATGGACCATGTTCCGTACCTCCATTGCTGAGGCGGCAAATCAGAGTTGCGGCCGTACGGTGGTTGGTGCCTGTCGTGGCGGCAATCCCCGTACTGGTGGAGTCCAGTAGTAAGGGATGCCGTAAAGCTGAAGAAGGAGTCCTACCGGGCTTATATAGCCTGTGGGACTCCTGAGACAGCTGACACGTATCGACTAGCCAAGCGGAATGCAGCCTCGGTGGTCGCCGAGGCAAAAACACGGGCATGGGAAGAGTTTGGTGAGGCCATGGAAGCAGACTTCCGGACCACTTCGAGGAAATTCTGGTCCACCATCCGGCGTCTCAGGAGGGGAAAGCAGTGCGCCACTAACACTGTGTACAGTGAGAGTGGGGCGCTGCTGACTTCGAATCAAGACGTCGTGACCCGGTGGGCAGAGTACTTCGAAGACCTCCTCAACTCCACCAACACGCCTTCCTTGGAGGAAGCAGTGTCTGGGGACTCCGAGGTGGGACCTCCGATCCTTGTGACTGAAGTCACCGAGGTGGTTAAAAAGCTCCTCGGTGGCAAGGCCCCGGGGGTGGATGAGATCCGACCGGAGTTCCTAAAGGCTCTGGATGTTGTGGGGCTGTCCTGGCTGACACGCCTCTGCAACATTGCGTGGTCATCGGGGAGAGTGCCTCTGGATTGGCAGACCGGGGTGGTGGTCCCCCTTTTTAAAAAGGGGGACCGGAGGGTGTGTTCCAACTACAGAGGGATCACACTCCTCAGCCTCCCTGGAAAGGTCTATTCAGGGGTCCTGGGGGGGGGGGGGGGGGGCGTCGGAAAGTTGAGCCTCAGATTGAGGAGGAACAGTGTGGTTTTCGTCCCGGCCGCGGAACAGTGGACCAGCTCTACACCCTTAGCAGGGTCCTCGAGGGCGCATGGGAATTCGCCCAACCACTCTACATGTGTTTTGTGGACTTGGAGAAAGCGTTTGACCGTGTCCCTCGTGGAGTTCTGTGGAGGGTACTTCGGGAGTATGGGGTACAGGAGCGGCTGATACGGGTCGTTCGGTCCCTATATGACCGATGTCAGACTCTGGTTCGCATTGCCGGCAGTAAGTCGGAATCGTTTCCAGTGAGGGTTGGGCTCCGCCAAGGCTGCCCTTTGTCACCGATTCTGTTCATAACCTTTATGGACAGAATTTCTAGGCGCAGCCGAAGCGTTGAAGGTTTCCGTTTTGGTGGCCTCAGTATAGCATCTCTGCTTTTTTGCAGATGATGTTGTACTGTTGGGGCCTTCAAGTGGAGCTCTCCAACTCTCGCTTGAGCGTTTCGCAGCCGAATGTGAAGCGGCTGGGATGAGAATCAGCACCTCCAAATCTGAGACAATGGTTCTCAGTCGGAAAAGGGTGGAGTGCCCTCTCCGGGTCGGGGAGGAGATTTTGCCTCAAGTGGAGGAGTTTAAGTATCTGGGTGTCTTGTTCACGAGTGAGGGTGAAAGGGATCGAGAGGTCGACAGGCGGATCGGTGCGGCGTCTGCCGTGATGCGGACTTTGTACCGATCTGTCGTGGTGAAGAAGGAGCTGAGCCAAAAAGCAAAGCTCTCAATCTACCGGTCGATCTACGTCCCAACCCTCATCTATGGTCACGAGATATGGGTTGTGTCCGAAAGAACGAGATCCCGGATGCAAGCGGCCGCAATGAGCTTTCTCCGTCGGGTGTCCGGGCTCTCCCTTAGAGATAAGGTGAGAAGCTCGGTTATCCGGGAGGGGCTCAAAGTCGAGCCGCTTCTCCTCCACATCGAGAGGAGCCAGATGAGGTGGCTCGGGCATCTGATTCGGATGCCCCCGGGTCGTCTCCCTCGTGAGGTGTTCCGGGCATGCCCCACTGGCAGGAGACCCCGGGGACGACCCAGAACACGCTGGAGAGACTATGTCTCCCAGCTGGCATGGGAACGGCTCGGAATCCGCCAGGACGAGCTAGAAGAAGTGGCTGGGGAGAGGGAAGTCTGGGCTTCCCGACTGAAGCTGCTGCCCCCGCGACCCGACCCCGGATAAGCGGCAGAAAATGGATGGATGGATGGATAATTATTATTATTTATTTTTTTTGTATTGTTTTTCTCTTATTTCCTCATTATTTATTCGTTAACTTTCCTTTTGTATATGGCACAGTGAACAGGACATTGCACCAGCAGAATTGAAAAGAAATGTAAAACGTTTAATGAGATGGTTATGTGATCCATATTTTGTTTTGATGTCTGGATTAGATGATGCTCAATGTGACCATGTTTTCCTTATCTAATTGTTCTCAAAAATGTCAATTAAAAAAAGTGTATTTTGTGTAGCTTTAAGTCTTATTTAGTAGAAAATGATGTTTTATGGGGACCTGGGAACGGATTATTTATTGTTGGGGTAATTCGCTATACGAACATCTTTAAACATCTTTTTCATCGTTTGTTTATGTTTTGGACTTCCTGATACGTCATCCTGTCTGCCTTTACATGATGTCACATCCCATTACGTCACATCCCATTACGTCACATCCTATTGTGTCGCACCCTGTCCGTTTTATAAATGCTCTCCCAGTTCACCTTCGCTTCCTCTTCTTTTCTTTCTGCCCCTCCTCGGCCGACCTCCCACAATGTCTCTGCTGTCTACAAGATTAAACTAACTTATTCTGTTCAAAACCTGGCTTCCTGCTGATTTAACCATCCTCTGCTACCAACACCATGAGAAGCCATGAACCAGTAACAAACGATCACTTTTAACCCATCAATTATTCTCATTTTTAATGGTTTCATATGGGAAATAAATGTTTGGCAGATGCACTTTTCGCCTTACACAATTTCTGGGAACCAATTAAGTTCGTAAGCTGGGGTATCACTGTATTGTATTGTGAAAAAATGGAGATCGTTAAGAAAGGTCAGAAACGCTTTGCCATCCCGGTGTTCAATCTTCTCTGCGGTGTGAAATAGCGACTTCTCGGAAATCAAAAAGCCTTTAATAGTCCCACAAGGGGGTAATATTTCCAGCAGCTCCTGTATTATGTTTTTCTACCTCTTCCTTTCCTTTTACTTTTATCATTTTAGTGCTAGCTACCGTTCCATTTATCTTACTCTTCTATTTGAGTTACTTCCAGGTTGAGTGAACGCAGGCGCGTGTGGCTGCCGCTGCTCACTCACAGAAAAACTGATCCTGTGACTGTAAAGTGACCTTAGAGTTTTGAAAGGCGCTTAGAAATCAAATGTATTATTACTATTAGTACAGTAAGGTCTCGTTATATCGATATCGGATATATCGATAGTCCCGGTTATATCGATACTATTTCTATGCACGCACTGAGAAAATTACATGCAAACAGGGTCGGATATACCAATAGTCCCGGTTATATCAATATTTTTTCCGACTCCCTTGAATATCGATATAACGAGACTTTACTGTATTATGATTATTATTATTATTAATTTGCAGTCGGTGGCGTCCTGAATCCACACGTTGATTGTCAAAAACAAACAGCGAAGCGCTCGATGGCGGCAGACTCCCGTAATGGACCGTGTTGTCTGTTAATCCACATGGTGGCTCACTTGACTTCAATTTCACCAGTGGTGGCTGGATTGACCGCAGTGCTCTTTGTAGGTACAAATCTAATTTGACCATTTGACCACTGGTGAAGAGACGCTTTGATCCTCTCCTCTTTCATCTGGAACTGCTTTATGTAACGAAGAGGGTACAGAAAGTGCTTCAGAATGAATGTCTCTCTGTGTCTTTGTGTTGTCATGTTATTTGTTATTTAGTTTTTTTTTGTTCTTTTGACTTCAAGACGGCGCCGCGAGAGTGGCTGCCTTTCCAGCAGCTCCTGTGTTTTGCTTTTCTACTTTCATTTCTTTCATAATTTTGCTGCTGTGAAATGTAAATTTCTCCACTGCGAGACTAATAAAGGCAAATCCAATCCATTTCAACGAGAAGGAAGGGGGACAAAGACTTTTCCGAAGCAGCAATCGCGCCTTCAACATGAAATACCGTCACGTCCGGTTTGTGTTGTGCATTTTGAGGGCTCGGCTTGTCGGGGAAGCGTGACGTCACTGAGAGAAGGGAGGACCCGACAACGAGGAGTCCGAGAGAGTGCCTTAGTAGAACAACAGCTTCCGTTTGTGTGTGACAATCAGTGACGTGCGATGAGGTTCATGGCTGGTGAGGCACTGACGTCATCACAGTCAGATTTACAACACGAACTCTACAGAGTAGCTTATTCACCATTTGATTGGCAACAGTTAACGTGTTTTGTTCAAAATGTCATGTCAGCATTCTTTATATATACAAACTGTAGCATAGAAAATAATTTAAAAAACGTTATCGTGCTACCTTTACTTATAAATTAGGTCCATGTGCCGCTCCTTCTGAAGAAAGGCATCCATAACTTCTTTGTAGAAGCCTTCCTTATCTTTCAGTTTTCTTTGTCTTTTCAGTTTTAAAAGTCTCACTGTCTCAATGGAGATCACTGCCAGTGAAGAAAGTCGTCCTTGATCAGTCCTGTTCCGAGTGTATGTTTTCAGTCTTTTCAGTGCAGAGAATGACTGTACCACTGATGCTGTAGTAGCTGGAACAGTGAACATGAGCTGGAGCAACTTTGTCGCCACAGGAATAGTTTCAATGAGATCCTTCTGGGCCAAAAAGCTGACAAGCTGTCCAGGAGATTTACATGCACCCCTCACCGTTTGTGAGCTATACAGTCCGGTGTTGGTCTTCCTTTAATTATTATCTCCTGCTTCGATTGAAAGTCCAGTTTAGAAAATTCTTTCAATTGAGATATGTAATCCTCCATTCTGAAAATAAGGCCAAGCAACCCGAAAAAATTGATTGGATGGTTGCACTTAACTTGCTAACTGTTTATTGTAGCTTGCTGTCACTAATTCTAATATTCTGCAGCCGAGGAGTCGCAAGAAGAATCTCTGGAATTACCAGCCCACCCTGTCATGAGGCAGGAGAACTGTGTGCCTTGTCTATGCACACAGTTTTGATAAAAATAAAATAAACACTGTAGTACAGTGTTTCTAATGTACAGTGACTGGACATTATATACACCAGCTAAACTGTAGAAATTTAGTTCATATACTAAAAGTGTTTCAAAACTTCAATAGCGCTATGCAGAGGGACAGCAATGCGGTCTCACTGCAGAGCAAGCCAGCACAGTTAGCATAGTCATTGCACAATACATCGTGAGGCTCAACTGGCTGCTGCTTCACCGCTAGTCTCTACTTAGTACAGTGGAGCCTCGGTTTACGAACACCTTGCCTGACGAACTTTTTCGGTTTACGAACGTTAAATTTATCAAAATTAAACCTTGGATTAAGCACTACTTTTCGTGATACACACCCCCCACCACGGCTGGCAGAGTAATCTTCGGCGGAAGAACACCAAAGCACACGACCGAACAGCGCCCCAGCCGGCCTACCTTTCCACACATACCTTTTCTATGAGTGCACATGTCGATCGTCTTCAACGATACTTTTGCTGTTATGGGACCGAAAAAGACACCACCACAAGCTCGTGTTCAGCCGAAGAAGACACAAACCAAAATTACAGTAGAGGAGAAGAAGATCATTGAGAAACAAGAACGAGATGTGCGTTTGTGGCGTCACAGGTGCGCACCGCGGCTTTCATGTGAATCTCTACTTCTACTTTCATTCCTTTTATCACTTTGCTGCTGTGAAATGTAAATTTCTCCACTGTGAGACTAATAAAGGCAAATCCAATCCAATTCAATCCAATCTCAGCCTGACACATTTCCCACGCTGCGTGTCACTTCCCTGAGAGTAACTTTCTACCATTCTACAAATAAAGAGCCCGGTACCGATATGTAAAGTCCACCATTGCTACACAAAGGCGTTATTTACTCGATGCTTTCACATGACTAATGACACGGAACTTGTCACGAGCAAGTAGACAGCTGGGGGGGGGGGGGGTCGCCGCTCCCGACCTCCGCCAGCTGCTGTCAATCCCCCTGATCACCGATACTGGGACATTTCAACGAGTCGCTGTCACCTCACCAGTGACATGATTACGACGCCTCGCCAGTGTCTTGGACTTGCCAGCACAAGTTTGCTTCGCCCGAGGTGATTGTTAGCCGCGATCGCGCAAGTTTGTTGCTTTCCGGGATCGCGAGTTTTTTCACCCCCGCGTGCCATTTTATTTTGCCTAGCTTGATATCATCGGACTTGCGCCTTTTGTTGGAATAAAATCTCTGCCAGCACCTACGTCTCTGCCGCCTGATTAGGGATCCAACCTTTTTTTTTAACGTTCCGACGAGTCAGCTATCCCTGTCACGCACGGGACGTAACAGTATCATTGTGTTCAGCTGATAGAAAAGGCTCGGCATGATGTTACCCTTTGATCCTTGAAAGCAGCATGGCAGAATTTGTGATGTGAAGGTGTTTATTGAACAGTTACATCCAGAAAAGACTGTGGCTACGAGAATCATCAACATGATGAATGATAATGTGATGCCTCAGTTTCGTAAGACCTTACAAGTCAGAAAGCAACAGGTGTCAATTAAGAGTTATCAACGACCATCACAAATGTAAATAAAGTGACTTTATTATACAGTGCAGTGTATTTCTTTCATTATAATACAATAGCACATTTATTACGCATAGAATAAGGTATGTTGTGTGTAATTTAAAACAGATTCCTTACTTAGACATTGTATTGTAGATGTTCAAATACCTGACATGTTTCGGCGTATACTTCCGCCTTCGTCAGAGTCATGTGTTGTGTGTAGTTTTAAGGCTTATTTAGTTGAAAATTATATTTTATGGAAACCTGGGAACGGATTATTCTCATTTTACTGTTTTCCTACGGGAAATTATTTTTGGGGATACACACTTTTCGCCTTACACTCTGTCTGGGAACCAATTGAGTTTGTAAGCCAAGGCCCCACGGTATTTGAATGGTGTGAAAATTCAGTGATTTTGAAAAAAAAATCCAAAATGGTGCTGTTAAATGGAAAAAAAATTAAAGTACAAATCACAAAATAAATATACAGTAAAGTCTCGTTATATCGATATTCTTGGGAGTTAGAAAAAATGTCGATATAACCGTACTGTCAATATATCCGTCCTGCTCAGAACTGCATTAACAAAAGCCGCCAAAAGAGGGCATCCAAGCGCCATATAAGAAACGGAGCTGGCCATATGAGCTCGCCATTTTGTGCCTCTTTTTTGGGGGGTGAGAGATGTTCCCCCAATGTTGCCTCAAAATGGCACATATAATTCTTTAATCGATTCCAAACATGTATGCTTTCCTCTTCAGAACTACAGTGTATTTGAATCATATTCATAACTGGATGTGTAACAAGAAGGCATATTATCCGGATCTGAAGCCATTGTTTGGATTCACAAGCAATGCAAGACATCTTGCCGTGAAGTCCTTTTTATTGGTGTTTTGCATTTGAATAAAAAGTGACATCGGTTGTCCTTTAATACACAGTATGGAATGTACAGTAATTTTCAAAATCATCACGCTTCAGCAGACAAAACAAGAAACATTGTTGAAAAAAACGATTGCATTCATATACCGTACAGTGGTCATGTACATAACACAACAGGGAAACTGCAACGCTTACATCTTACTGTATTATGTATGAAATTTAAAAAAGTCATCAATCTTCTTCTGCTTCCCATTTTTACCTTTTAACACAAACACTTCAATCTAGTCTGTTACACACAACCTGGCGTCTGAAAAAGCTCTGAAAATGGAAATGGTTCTGCTACACGGGAGCTGGTCACGTAACAAACTCACGTGACCAAGTTACGTGACCAAGTCGACCAATGGCGAGGCCGATGGCGCGACCGATGACGTGTATCGATATAAACATAGCAAAATGGCCGGCGGGTGATGAAAAAGAGCACCGTAGTAACCGGATTATCGTAAAAACCACGAATCAATATTAAAGCATTTCACAAAATGAGGATACAATATAACTTTATTAACAGATGGTCACAGGCGCCGTACAATTAAATGAGCCCCAAACAATGTTGACACTGTTTGGCACTGGTCAAAACGCACGAAATACAACATTTAACAACGGTTCGCATATTAATTACTACACAGGTTGTATTGGGAAAAACATATGGTGATATAAGCTAGCTTCCCTGGTCGAAAGCGAGCTCGATGGTCGGCGCCGCCAATCGCCGCTAACCGCTGTCTTACCTTGGACTTTGAGCAGGCCACGGAGCGAAGAGCCCCGAAGAAGATGGGCACCAGAGCCATGAGCACCAGGCTGCCGTACGCCAGCGCCGTGCCCTCCGGCGTGGCCACCAATTTGGCCGTCGCGTTGAGGGGCTCCGTAGCGTTCAAGGCATCCATCAACGCGGCGGCGGCGGCGATCTCCGGAGTCGACGGACTTGCTTTGTCCACGTCAGACATATTTCTGTTGGGGCAGGGGCGGCGGAGGGTGCTCAAAACGGGCAGAAACAGGTCGAGAGACGAAGGACAAAGCCGGAAATGGATGCGTGGCATTCGCAGACAAAACGCCAGCCAGCCGGTAACTCACTAAGGCCACGTTTCTTACAGGAAAGACCCACCAACAAAGAAGACCTCTCACTTTGATGCCTTGACGTACTCTACTGATACTTCGTCTTCTTCGTATAATAATAATACTATACTAATAATAATAATAATAATAATAATAATTATTATTATAATAATAATAATTATTATTATTATTATTATTATTATTATTATTACTATTATTAGTAGTAGTAATAGTAGTAGTAGTAGTATTGTTTTTTTTTTTTGTTCTTTTGACTTCAAGATGGCACCGCGAGAGTGGATGCTCATGTGTTTTGTTTCTCTACTTTCATTCATTTCATCACTTTGCTGCTGTGAAATGTAAATTTCTCCACTGCGGGACTAATATAGGCAAATCCAATTCAATTATTATTATTATTGTTATTATTATTATTATTATTATTATTATTATTATTATTATTATTATTATTATTATATATTGAATTAACAAGCACCTTTCAAATCACCCAAGGACACTTTACAATTATTATTATAATCATTATTATTATTATTAGATTTAAAGTGTTTATTCCAAACATTAATTTCCCATAAGAAACCATTAAAATGAGAATAATACGTTCACAGGTCCCCATAAAACATCATTTTCTACGAAATAAGCCTTAAAACTACACAAAATAGACCTTAGTTTAGCTATAATAACTATGCCAAGGCATTATAATGAAAGAAATAAACTGTAGAGTATAATAAAGTCTTTTTTTTACATTTGTGATGGTCGTTGATAGCTTGATGGATTATATTCTCGCGAATTTAATGTTCGTAAAGCGAGAAATCCGTTAGGTAAAGCGTTCGTATGTGTACTTGTCTATTCTTTGAGGGACCCCCCCCACCCCCACCCCCCATCCCCTTTCAATTTTTCTGCTGCAGATTACACATTTCCCCATTGTGGGACTAATAAAGGTTTTCTGATTGTGATTTTGAATCTTTCTGGTTAGGATGAGAAATTAGTATGTAGTCGACACTTGTCTGCGAATATTTGTTGGGTTCTTTTCTTTTCTGAAGTGGCTTGATTGTACGGAAAAGCATTAGGGCAAGGTTGAAATAATATATCCGTATATATATATATATATATATATATATATATATATATATATATATATATATATATATATATATATATATATATATATATAGAGAGAGAGAGAGAGAGAGAGAGAGAGAGAGAGAGAGAGAGAGAGAGAGAGAGAGAGAGAGAGAGAGAGAGAGAGAGAGAGAGAGAGAGAGAGAGAGAGAGAGAGAGAGAGAGAGAGAGAGAGAGAGAGATGGGGCACTATTCTGAGAGAAAGTCGCACATTTGCATTTAAAGAAACAAATTTGCTAGATTCAAACTCGCAAATTTGCTATATTTAAAGTTACAAATTTGCTAGATTTGAACGTTTAAAACAAACCTTTGTGTGGTGGGTTAGCGTTAGCAGCCTTGTGAGACAAGATAATTTGCAGAACAGAAGTGGGTACCTGTGGAGTTGCAGATATTAGCGTAATTCATTTATTTGATAAGGTTTTCATGGACTAACTACGTACAAAATGTCAATACTTTTGGCCGCGACCGAGTTCACGACACTGCCTCTTTAAACTCCGGATAGAAATCACAATATTGTGATTTTGTGCCAAGACTTGAAGGAACGCTTTGTTACTAAAGCCCATCTCAAGGTAACAACTGATGAACCGTCCATTTCAGCAAGACCGTATCAGTCAGCAAGACAGTATCCGAAGCAAGACCGTATCTGAAGCAAAAGCATTAGGTTGCTAAACCACCGCACGACCCGATGATGTATTTCAAACTCCAAAAGTTTGTTTTTTAAACATTTAAATCTAACAAATTTGTGACTTTAAATCTCGCAAATTTGTGAGTTTCAATGTAGCAAATTTGTGACCTTAAATCTAGCAAATTTCCGAGTTAGAAACTTGCAATTTTGCGACTTTAAATCTAGCAAATTTGCAAGGTGGAATCAAGCAAATTTGTGACTTTAAATCTAACAAATTTGTGAGTTTGAATCTGGCAAATTTGTGACTTTACATCTATCAAATTTGTGACTTTAAATCTAGCAAATTTGCAAGTCTAAATCAATCAAATTTGTGACTTTAAATCTATCAAATTTGCAAGTTTGAATCTCGCAAATTTGTGACTTTAAATCTATCAAATTTGCGAGTTTGAATCTCGCAAATTTGTGACTTTAAATCTAGCAAATTTGCGAGTTTACTTTCTCAGAATAATACCCCATCTCAAAAAATATATATACTTCAACCTGGCCCCAATGTCCTGATTGTCAAATTGTAAATTTACCTTTTTTTGAACGACGTTTAACGCAGCATAGCTCGGGGGCGTGTCCACTGTTGAACAGGAAGGTGCGAGCGCCTATCAGTTCTCGACGTGCAACGTGCAGGGAAAAAAACGACAACCACTTCCAAGGGAGTCAAAGACAAGAAAACTGAGAGAGACGGAGAGAGACGGGGAGAGACCCCACCCCACCCATCCTGCCTGTCGCTTCTGTTGCCCGCCCGACTCATACCCACGCCAAGCAAGCGGTGACATTTGACCCACAGGTACGAAGACTTCCAAACTGAGCGTCGGGCCACTTGAACTTTGGCGTTTGTTCACTTGATGTGGAGAGATCAAGCTTTTATTCAACGTAAACACGATCAAGTCATGACAAAGTCACGGTCTTCAGGCCTCGTGAGTCTTTTGAATCCTGCTTACCTTCAATTAAAATCATTTTCACCAATGGATCAGGGACGTCATGGTGGAAATGTGCACGTTTGCTACTGTTAGGTTAGAATATTGCAAGCTAATATTAGCGATAACAGTTATTTCCTTCACTACAAACTGTTGAAGCAAAAAACACGAAGTGGCTTGCTATCTGTCGGCTATCTATTAACTATCTACTAGCTGGCTAGCTAGCTTTCTATCTGTGTATTTAATACGGACATTCAGTGTATTAGCTAACTTGTTAAAGAGGACATGAAGGTAGCTGGTGTGAGAGAAGAGTAGGCACAAAACCGGCTTAGATGGAGGACACTGATTCGCTGTGGCGACCCCTTAAAGAACAACCGACTCCTCCGGACAAGTTGTGTCCATAATTTGTAAAATGGCTTCAAATAACTTCTACTGAGTGTATTTTACAAAGATTCCATCGCATATAGCTATATTTTACGTTTTAAGACTCGTGCTGAACATTCAGGAAGTCTTGTTTTTGAGTTGGTGACGAGTCCTTACGTTACGTCATGAAAGGACCCCCGCTGACCGACAAAAAGACACATTGTAGCAGTCCTTCATCACGTCAATGTATTTTGCTGTACTGTTTATCTGAAAACCTTGATGTTACATCCAAAAGCCGCCAGCACAGGGGGTCCAAGCTCCATGAAAGGAATCAGCCTGTGGAATCGGGCTGATTCATTCCTCATGGGAGCTGCTCGCCATTCTTGGGTGCAACATTCCCCCTGCCCGTTTGCCTCAAAATGACACGGAATAAATTCTTTAAACGATTGCAAACATTTATGCTTTCCTCTTCAGAACTATTTGAATCATATTCATAACTGGGTGTGTAACAAGAAAGCATATTCTCCGAATCTGAAGCCGATGTTTTGATTCACAAGCAATGCAAGACGTCTTGGCTTGACGTCACGAACTGTGGGCGGGACTTTCTGAAAATGCCCAATTCGCAGCTCAATTTTTTGCAGATTTTGGACACTTTAAGTCTTTTTATTGGTGTTTTGCATTTGAATAAAAATATCATACTGCGTGTTTTGGTTATTTTAGATGCTATAAAACGTTTTTGTTATGTCAGTTGTTGGCTATCCATTAGCTATCTAATAGCTGGCTCGCTAGCTTTCTATCTGTGTATTTATTAGGGACATTCAGTGTATTAGCTAACTAACTATCTACATAGCTTGCTATTAGCTATATAACCAGCTAGATATCTAGCTAGCTATCTGGTTGGCTATCTATTAGCTATCTACTAGCTGTTTAGCTAGCTTTCTATCTATTTACTTCCGGGTTGAGTGAGCGCTGGCGCATGTGCCTGCCGCTGCTCACCCACAAAAAAACTTATACTGTGACTGTAAAGTGACCTTGAGAGTTTTAAAAAATGATACATTTCATTTCTTAGAAATGAAATGTATCATTATCATTATAAAAACTAGCGCATGCATTTAAATCAAACATTCTCTACTCGAGCGAGCAAAAATGGGTGTCCTGACAATTCATAGTTGGATTCCCTTTTTTTCATGTTAATGAACAGGAGTTAAATAATGAAAGTTGACCTGACCAATCTAGATTTGTTTAGTTGCAACGCGGATTCAACTAAAAACAATGTGGGGCCAATGAGTCATCGTCACGGTTAGCATTTTCTAGCTAACTTGTCAAGTCAAAGGACAAATATTTGATTGACAGGGGGCACTATATATATATATATATATATATATATATATATATATATATATATATATATATATATATATATATATATATATATGTGTATATATGTGTATATATATGTATATATATATATATATATATATATGTGTATATATATGTAGTGATATCATGAGAGGCTAGCTCTCAGCGGGACGGGACAAGAAGTGCAATGGACGACAGGTTTGGATACAAACAAAAGGTTTTAATCAAGGGTTCCAGGGGGAATTCACAAGCAACAAAGGTTTGAATAGTGTCTCTTCCAATACTTATCAAAATAAAGTCTCTTCTGATACTTAAATCCAAATAAAGTCTCTTCTGAGGTAAAACTGAAGACGGAGTTCTTTACAAGAGTCTCTAGGCCTCACCCCTCTTGACGTCCTCGTCATGTAGCCTAGCCACCTTAGCTAGGTTCAAATCCAGTGTCCAGTCGTGTGGTCCCAACTGGCAATGAGTTCCACGCAGCAATCAACTTCTCCACAGAGCACAGCAATCGAGCTGTCTTTCCCCAAGCTCCACACTCAGAGGCTCTCTGCCTTAAGAGCCCTGCTTTCCAATCAAGCCCTGATCAGCTGCAGGTGTGTGGGTTTAATTGCTGCCTTCCACCAGGTGGGGCCAAGACTCTCTCTGGGTGGAGCCATCTTAGGGGGATGTATTTGCCTTCCAGGACACAGCCTCTCGTGACATCACACTATATATATAATGTCATGAGAGGCTCGCTCTCAGCGGGACAGGACAAGGAGCGCAATGGGTGACAGGTTTGAATACAAACAAAGGTTTTAATAAAGGGTTTCAGGGGGGAATTCACAAGTAACGAAGGCAAGAATAGTGTCTCTTTCAATATTTAAATCATAAAGTCTCTTCTGAGGTGAAACTGAAGACGGAGTTCTTTTCCATGAGTTTCTAGGCCTCACCCCTCTGGACGTCCTCCTCATGTAGCCTAGCCACCTTTAGCAAGGTCCGAATCCAGTGTCCTGTCGTGTGGTCCCAACTGTCAATGAGTTCCACGTGGCAATCAATTTCTCCACAGAGCACAGCAACAGAGCTTCTCTCCCCCAGGCTACACTTAGAGGCTCTCCGCCTTAAAAGCCTTGCCTGCCAATCAAGCCGTGATCAGCCGCAGGTGTGGTGTTTGAATTGCTGCCTTCCACCAGATGGGGCCAAAACTCTCTCTGGGTGAAGCCATCTTAGGGGGATGTATTTGCCCTCCAGGACACAGCCTCTCGTGACATCACACATCCCCCCCCTTGAGACCGACGTCCTCGGCGGGGTGAAGGATGCGAAACAGGCCAGGAAGGCCTCCCTTCGGGAGAGGGCATCCGCATTGCCTTGGCGCTTGCCAGCCCTGTGGACCACAGAAAAGTTAAAGGCCTGCAGGCTCAAAAACCACCTGGTTATTCTGCTGTTGGTCTCCCTGTTTCTGGCCATCTATTATAGAGGAGCATGATCAGAGACCACCGTGAAACGTCTACCCAGGAGTTAGAAGCGCAATAACTCCAGCGCCCATGTAATGGCAAGACACTCCTCCACTGTGGAATAGTTCTTTTCTCTGGGCAACAGCTTTCTGCTAAGGTAAAGGATGGGATGTTCCTCTCCTCCATGTACTTGCGAGAGTACAGCCCCCAAACCAACTTCCGATGCATCCGCTTGCACCATGAAGTCCTTGCTGAAGTCTGGTGCCACCAGGATCGGACTGGAACATAGCGCCTGTTTTAGATTGGCGAAGGCCATTTCGGCCTCTGGGCTCCATTTCACCAATCGGGAGTGTTTTTTGGTCGTCAATTCTGATGGGGGCTGCTATAGTAGCAAAGACAGCGATAGCTTTATCTATAGTAGCCAGCCATGCCTAAGAACGACCTCACCTGCTTCTTGGTAAGGGGTTGGGGCCAATCTTGTATAGCCCGTAGTTTTGCTTCTTGAGGCTTCACCAGCCCCCGTCCTATAGTGTAGCCCAGGTAGTTGGTCTCGCCAAATGCCAACCTGCACTTTTACGGGTTTGCTGTGAGACCTGCTTTTCTGAGGGAGTCAATCACAGCTTGCACTCGGGGTAAGTGACTCTCCCAGTCGGGACTCTGTATGACCACATCATCAATTAAGTATGCTGCTGCGTACCTCTTGTGGGGGGTGAGAATCCGGTCCATTAGGCGCTGAAACGTGGCGGGTGCTCCATGGTGACCAAACGGGAGCCTGGTGTATTGGTAGAGCCCCTCAGATGTGGCGAAGGCTGTCTTCTCCTTTGATGCCGGGGTCAGGGGCACCTGCCAATAACCCTTTGTGAGGTCGAGAGTGGTGATGAAGTGTACCTGTCCCAGGGAGTCAATAAGATCATCAACACGAGGCATCGGGTACGCATCAAATTCAGACACCTCATTCAACTTCCGATAGTCATTGCAGAATCGTATTGACCCGTCTGGCTTGGGAACCAACACGATCGGACTTACCCAGGCACTTTGGGACTCCTCAATTACTCCAAGTTCCAGCATCTTCCATATCACCTCCTGAATAGCTGCCTTACGGGCCTCCGGCACCCGGTATGGACGTTGGTGGACCGTTTTTCCAGGTGTGGTGCGTATCTCGTGTTGCACCACGTCCGTGTGTCCAGGTATGGAGGAGAAGACGTCTTGGTTACGCTCAACCAATTCGAGGGTCATCTGGTGTTGGTGTGGGGACAAATTTGGACCCGTCTGGACGTCTTCTCTGGCCGGTTCCTTCGCCTCGCTGCGGGGTAGGCAACTAAACAGCGCCTCTCTTGCATGCCATTTCTTTAGGAGGTTAACGTGATAAATCTGCTCAGGTTTCCTCTTACCAGGTTGCCTCACCTTCGCGTTCGATGACGTCAAAGTATTGTAGGAGGCTTGCTATATATATATATATATATATATATATATATATATATATATATATATATATATATATATATATATATGTGTGTGTGTATATATATGTAGTGATATCATGAGAGGCTAGCTCTCAGCGGGACGGGACAAGAAATGCAATGGACGACAGGTTTGGATACAAACAAAAGGTTTTAATCAAGGGTTCCAGGGGGAATTCACAAGCAACAAACGTTTGAATAGTGTCTCTTCCAATACTTATCAAAATAAAGTCTCTTCTGCTACTTAAATCCAAATAAAGTCTCTTCTGAGGTAAAACTGAAGACGGAGTTCTTTACAAGAGTCTCTAGGCCTCACCCCTCTTGACGTCCTCGTCATGTAGCCTAGCCACCTTAGCTAGGTTCAAATCCAGTGTCCAGTCGTGTGGTCCCAACTGGCAATGAGTTCCACGCAGCAATCAACTTCTCCACAGAGCACAGCAATCGAGCTTGTCTTTCCCCAAGCTCCACACTCAGAGGCTCTCTGCCTTAAGAGCCCTGCTTTCCAATCAAGCCCTGATCAGCTGCAGGTGTGTGGGTTTAATTGCTGCCTTCCACCAGGTGGGGCCAAGACTCTCTCTGGGTGGAGCCATCTTAGGGGGATGTATTTGCCCTCCAGGACACAGCCTCTCGTGACATCACACAATATATATATAGATATATATCTCTGGCGTGCCATTTCTTTAGGACAGGGGTCGGGAACCTATGGCTCGCGAGCCATATATGGGTCTTTTGATGATTGCATATGGCTCGCCGATAAAACTAAATACATATTCACGCTTTTTTGCCGTTCATTTCCCATTGGGGCTGCAGTTGGCGGAAAGCGCAATTTTGATTGGATGACACTGACCTAGGTTGGCGGAAAGCGCAGGTTTGATTGGATGATACTGGCCGTCAGTTGAAACAGGTAAACGCCCCTTTAAATCAGCCCGACAGTTAAAAAAAAAAAAAAAGACGAGTACGTTCCAGCTTGAATGCATCGTAGGATTCGCGATTCTAATTTGCAATGAAACAATACCATCGATGAAACAGTCGAATGTCAGTGATATTTTAACAAGCCCCATGTTAACGTTTAGCATCAATATACTTCTGCGAGAAGTATATTGCAGATGGCAAGTATGGAAGCTAATGAGCCGTGTGCAGGCGAGCTAGCAGTAACTTTGCCTAAGGACCCGGCAAGTTGACTTTCCTTCCGATCGTTTGGGTGGATGTTTACCAATCATGAGGAACGGTAAACCATTCATGTTAACGGTGAGTACTATCACAAAGTTATTTTAAATAACACATTGACATTTTGTTGAAAAGTGGCCGCGCGTGCGTGTTTGCGTGCGCGTGGGTATGTGTGTGTGCGCTCGCGTGTGTGTGGCTCTCACTGAAAAACATTTCTATATATTTTACTTTTATGGCTCTTTTAGTCAAAAAGGTTCCCGACCCCTGCTTTAGGAGGTTAACGTGGTAAATCTGCTCAGGTTTCCTCTTACCAGGTTGCCTCACCTTGTAGTTTACTTCCCCCATGCGTTCGATGACCTCAAAGGGCACCTGCCAGGATGCCAGGAATTTGCACTCCACCGTTGGCACCAAGACCAGAACTCGGTCCCCTGGCTTGAACTCTCGAGGCTGGGCAGGTCTATCATAGGAGGCTTGCTGCTGTCGTTGGGCCGCTTCCATTTGCTCTCGCACTCTCGGATAAATGGCCTTCATCCTTTCCCTCATGTCCCCCACATGCTCGATGAGTGTACGTTGTCGGCACGGCTGCTCTTCCCAAGCCTCTTTGGCGATATCCAGCAGTCCCCGGGGTCTGTAAGAGTACAACAGCTCAAAGGGTGAAAAACCAGTAGAAGACTGTGGTACCTCCCTCACGGCAAACAGCAAGTACGGCAGCAGTTGATCCCATTTTCGGCCATCTTCTTTGATCACTTTCCTCATCATGGCCTTGAGGGTCTTGTTGAACCGTTCTACCAACCCATCCGTCTGTGGGTGGTAGATGGAGGTCCCCAGTTGCTTGACCTTGAGCAGGGCACATAGGTCCTTCATGACCTTGGACATAAAGGGGCATTCTTGGTCTGTCAGTATCTCCTTTGGGATTCCCACCCGGCTGGTGAGAGCAAATAGTTCCTTTGCAATCTGCCTAGTGGTAGCCTTCTGAGGGGAACAGCCTCTGGAAACCGAGTGGCATAATCAACCATAACTAAAATATATTGGTGTCCCCTAGCACTTTTTAGTAGAGGTCCAACTATATCCACCCCAAGCCTCTGAAAAGGGGTCTCAATGATGGGTAAGGGAATGAGCGAGTTTCTGTATGTGGGCTTTGG
This sequence comes from Hippocampus bargibanti, assembly GCF_051943395.1. Classification (NCBI taxonomy): domain Eukaryota; kingdom Metazoa; phylum Chordata; class Actinopteri; order Syngnathiformes; family Syngnathidae; genus Hippocampus; species Hippocampus bargibanti. Next base: position 22,391,898 of record NC_142734.1, read on the forward strand.
CGCCACCTGTTGGCACTCTGGGCAAGAGCGACAATAGTTCTCCACATCCTTGTGCACCCCTGGTCAGAAGAACCGTTGCAAGATTCTCTCTTTCGTCTTTTCCACCCCTAGGTGTCCCCCTAGCAGGTGTGTGTGTGCCAAGTCCAGGACTGTAGCTCGGTGTCGCTGTGGTACGATAAGTTGTTCACGTACTTCACCATTTTGCTTCGTTACCTGGTACAGTAAAGTCTCGTTATATCGATATTCAAGGCAGTCCGAAAAAATATCGATATAACCGGGACTATCGATATATCCGACCCTGTTTGCATGTAATTTTCTCCGTGCGTGCATAGAAATAGTATCGATATAACCGGGACTATCAATATATCCGATATCGATATAGCGAGACTTTACTGTATATTAACCCCCGGTCAACAGCAAAATGGGGGTATGTGGGAGTCGTCCTCTCCCCCAGTACTACACCCTCTAAAACCTGCACATTTTTCATGGCGTTGGCAAGGGTAGGATCCTGTAACTGGGCTGTACCATACCGGCCTGTTGGAGGAGGCAGCTTCTGGGTCCCTGGGTTCTCATCACCACTGGAAACCGGGAGGTTTTCTGGCGCTGGAGTTTCCTCGGCGGTCTCTGGGCCAGACTCCGTCTCCGGTGGTGCATTTGCTGTCCCTAGGAGGGCACAGGCTGGGGAGAGTAAATTAGAGGGGTAGGCTTGAGTATTCGCTGTACGCGTCTTACCTCTTCCCTTCCGAGGTAGTCGGGCCAGTCTTTCCTGGGTTTCTCTCCACAGTGGGTGAAAGGCCGGGCAGTCGCGTCCAATCAGGAGGGGGACAGTCAACCACGCCAGCTACCATGCGGATGATTCCCTTGGTTGTGGTCATGGTGAGTTCGGTGGTGTGGTACTCTCTGGTGTCTCCGTGGACACAGGAGACTGGGAGGGTTTTCTCTGGAGACAACCTGGTTGGATCCACCAGCGTTTGGCGCACCAAGGTGACCAGGCTTCCGGAGTCCAGCAGGGCATCAACATCCTGTTGATTTACTGTCACTGGACAGGTGGGGGGTCTTGTTAGTGAGCTGTCACGACTCCCCAGGAGGGAGGCGTATTGAGCAGGGTGGGCACTGGAAGAGTCAGCGGTCGGTATGAACTCTTCCGTTGGTTTTCCACACTGCCGTGAGATGTGTCCCGTCTCTCCGCATCTGTAGCATCGTCTGGGCTCAGTGCCCCTGAGTATCCGCCACTGCCTGGGTGGGCTTCTGATGCCATTTTGGCTGTGTTGGGAAGCTTGGGCACCTTTGTGCGGGCCATTCCAGTCCTGGGTGGGGATGTGTTGCCGGTTTCCTTCCTGGTCGTTCGCAGCATCTCCGCTGTGGCCTGGTACTGCTCCACTGCTGCCACTGTTTGACAGGCAGTAGTCAGCGACTGCTGACTGATGATCCTTTTTGCTTCATAGGGCAGGGCCCGTAAGTAGCGATCCACGACAATGGCCTCGACCACCTCAGCTGCTGTGCTCCTTTCCGGTTCCAGCCACTTCCGGGCGATGCGGGCCAATTCGTGCATCTGTGCCCGTGGAGGCTGGTCTGGCTGGAACGTCCCGGTGTGGAAGCGCTGTGCCATCCCGATCTTGGTGAGCCCATGTCTGCTGAGAATTTCAGCTTTTAGATAATCGTAGTCTTCTGCTCTGTCTGCGGCCAAGTCCAGGACAGCATTCAGTGATTCCCCTGTCAGGAAGCGTGCTAGCAATCCCACCCATTGCTGCTTGGGCCACCTTTCTCTAGTGGCTGTTGCTTCAAATGTATGCAGGTACGCCTCAATATCATCCGTCATCCCCATCTTGGCTAAAAAAATCACCCACCTTCACCCGGGGTATGTTCTTGGTGGCTATTTGTTTTTGCAAGAGCAATTCCTCTGCCTTCAGTTCATTTGCTCTGTTTTGCTCCTCTAGGAGAGCCAAATTGGCCTGATATTGGGCTTCCTGGCTTGTGAGAAGGGTTTTCAAGATGTCTTCCTTTTTTTTTTTGTAATTGAAGATATTTTCAATTTGGAAAAAACAAAACACAAACCATCTATGTCCATGCACTTATTAACGCTTGTCCAGTGCCCGCATCCTCCACCATATGTAATGTCATGAGCTCAGCGGGACAGGACAAGGAGTGCAATGGGCGACAGGTTTGAATGCAAACAAAGGTTTTAATAAAGGGTTTCAGGGGTAATTCACAAGCAACAAAGGCAAGAATAGCGTCTCTTCCAATACTTAAATCATAATAAAGTCTCTTCTGAGGTGAAACTGAAGACGGAGTTCTTTTCCATGAGTTTCTAGGCCTCACCCCTCTGGACGTCCTCCTCATGTAGCCTAGCCACCTTTAACAAGGGTCCGGATCCAGTGTCCTGTCGTATGGTCCCAACTGGCGGTGAGTTCCACACAGCAATCAGTTTCTCCACAGAGCACAGCAACATCGCTTATCTCCCCCGGCCTCCACACTCAGAGGCTCTCTTTCTTAAGGGCCTTGCTTGCCAATCAAGCCGTGATCAGCCACAGGTGTGGGGTTAGAATTGCTGCCTTCCACCAGATGGGGCCAAAACTCTCTCTGGGTGAAGCCATCTTCGGGGAATACGTCTGTGTAAGCTCTCAGTCGTACAGGAGTGGTCCATCGATGAGAAGGTTTCTTCAGCCGTCATCTGTACAAAAGTGAAGGTTTCGGACGTTTCATCTTAGGGGAATGTATTTGCCCTCCAGGACCCAGCCTCTCGTGACATCACAATATAATAATATATATATATATATATTATATATAATATATATATATATATATATATATATATATATATATATATATATATATATATATACAGGCGGCCCGGTAGTCGAGTGGTTAGCACATCGGCTTCACAGTGCAGAGGTCGCGGGTTCGCGTCCCCATCCGGCCTCCCTGTGTGGAGTTTGCATGTTCTCCCCGGACCCGCGTGGGTTTTCTCCGGGTCCTCCGGTTTCCTCCCGCACTCCAAAAACATGCATGGCAGGCAGATTGACCACTCAATTGTACCTAGGTGTGAGTGTGAGAGTGACTGTTGTATGTCTCTGTGTGCCCTGCGATTGGCTGGCAACCAATTCGGGGTGTACCCCGCCTCGTGTGTGTGTGTGTGTGTGTGTGTGTGTGTGTGTGTGTGTGTGTGTGTGTGTGTGTGTGTGTGTGTGTGTGTGTGTGTGTATATATATATATATATATATATATAGTGATACCTCAGCTTACAAACGCCTTGGCTAGCGAACTTTACACAACGAACTAAACACAGTGAAATTTGGACTCCTTTCAACTTTATTCACAGTTCAAAGGCAGACTGTTAAAATATCCCATCAATCAGCCTCCACAAATAACCCGCACAAGCTATCTGTACAATTTGAAGAGAACATACAAGCAAGGGAATCAGAATCAGAAAACCTTTATTCGTCCCACAATGGGGAAATTTGCAACCAGCTATTAATGAAGTTTCGTGTGTCTGCCTGCATCTGTTGCAATATCACAACTTCTAAGATGTACAACCCAGCGCTCCTTGAGACTCTTTATGCAAAAAGCTAGCCATTCCATCAAGCCATCAATAACCATCACCAAGGTAAATAAAACGACTTTATTATATAGTACAGTTTATTTCTTAATTACAACACCATATCACATTTATTTTACATAAAATAAGGTATATATTGTGTAGGTTTAAGGCTTAGAAAATTACAAAGTAGAAAATGATGTTTTATTGGGACCTGGGAACAGATTATTCTCACTTTAATGGTTTCCTATGGGAAATTAATGTTTGGGATACACACTTTTCGCCTTACACGCTCTCTCTGGGAACGAATTAAGTTTGTAAGCCAAGGAATCACTGTATCTCTCTCTCTCTCTCTCTCTCTCTCTCTCTCTCTCTCTCTCTCTCTCTCTCTCTCTCTCTCTCTCTCTCTGTCTCTCTGTGTGTCTCTCTCTGTGTGTCTCTCTCTCGCTTTGTCTCCCTGTCTCTCTTCCTCTCTCTCGCACTCTCTCTCTGTGTCTCTCTCTCTCTCTCTCTCTCTCTCTCTCTCTCTCTCTCTCTCTCTCTCTCTCTCTCTCTCTCTCTCTCTCTCTCTCTCTCTCTCTCGACCTACATGTATGTGCATGACTTGACTTTGTCCAAGTGGCATTTCTTTGTTGAAACGGGCTCCTGTGTTTGATTTGGCAGATGATGATGACACACCGCGTTGCTTCCCACCTTCTCTGGCTGACGTGTCTAAGTGTGCTGGTCTGGGGTGGCCTCGCATCCGCTTTCAGGATCTGTGCCTGCAATGTGCACCAAGTCAACTCCCAGGACGCATCACACAAGAGACTGCTGCACACTCTTACACGGGTACCTTCCAGATGCACGTCAACGCAGTCTTACTTTGGATGTGCTGAAAATGGTGCATGTGTATAGATCACTTCTCGCTGCGACGTGACGTTCCTTCAGGGAGTGATGGCTGCCGATGGATCCTTTGTCAAAACACTACTGGCATCACTGGACAGGTATGGTGGAAGGTACTGACCAACTTGGACGACTAAACTTATTTCCTTACTGAAGAACGGATTTTCCGGACTACCCAAAAGCCGTCATTTTAATAATAATAATAATAATCTTCTTTTCCTTTCGGCTTTTCCCTTCAGGGGTCGCCACAGCAAATCAATGTCCTCCATATATCCCGGTTTTGTGCATCCTCTTCTCTCACACCAGCTACCTTCATGTCCTCTTCGACCACATTCATAAACCTCCTCTTCGGTCTTCCTCTCTGTCTCCTGCCTGGCAGTTCAAGGCTCAGCATCCTTTTCCCGATATAGTCACTCTCTCTCCTCTGGACATGTCCAAACCATCTCAATCTGGCCTCTTTGACTTTCTCTCCAAAGGCTCTAATATGAGTTGTCCCTCTAATGTACTCATTCTTGATCCTATCCAACCTGGTCACTCCCAAAGAAAACATCAACATATTGAGCTCTAATTCCTGTCTTTTCTTCAGTGGCACTGTCTCCAGTCCAAACATCATGGCTGGTCTCACCACAGTTTTATACACTTTCCCTTTCATCCTAGCGGAAACCCTCCTTATCACACATCACACCTGACATTTTTCTCCAGCCGCTCCAGCCTGCCTGGACACGCTTCTTCACCTCTTTTCCACACTCTCCATCGCTCTGGACAGTTGACCCCAAGTACTTAAAATCCGCCACCTTCTTTATCTCTTCTCCCTGTAGCATCACTCTTGCACTTGGATCCCTCTCATTCACACACATATATTCCGTCTTGCTGCGACTGATCTTCATTCCTCTCCTTTCCAGGGCATATCTCTAGTTTCTCCGCCACCTGTTCCCCGTTCTCGTTACAGATCACAATGTCATCTGCAAACATCATGGTGCAAGGAGATTCTTGTCTAACATCGTCTGTCAGCCTGTCCATCACCATAGCAAATAAGAAGGGGCTTAGAGCTGACCCCTGGTGGAGTCCCACCTCCACCTTGAATTCCTCCGTCACACCGACAGCACACCTCACAACTGTCTTACAGTCATGATAAATGTCTTGCACCGCTCTGGCATACTTTTCCATCACTCCAGACTTCCACATGCAATACCACAGCTCTTCTCTGGGCACCCGGTCATACGCTTTCTCCAGATCTGCAAAGACACAATGCAATTCCTTCTGACCTTCTCTGTACTTCTCTATCAGCATTCTTAAAGCAAACACTGCATCCGTCGTACTCTTTTTTTTGGCATGAAGCCATACTGCTGCTCACAAATATTCACTTCTGCTCTTAGTCTCGCTTCAACTACTCTTTCCCAGAGTTTCAATAATAACAATAATACTAATAATAATGATAATAATAGTAGTAATAGTAATTGTAATAATAGTAGTAATATTAATAGTAATAGTAACAGTGGCAGCGGCAGTGGTAATAATAATAATAATAATAATAATAATAATAATAAGAAGAAGAAGATGAATCAGAGAAGAGGATGCACAAAACCGGGATAGATTGACATTGATTCGGTGTGGCGACCCCTGAAGGGACCCCTGAAGGGAAAAACCGAAAGGAAGAGAATAATAATAATAATAATAATAATTCATTTAATTTCTAAGCGCCTTTCAAAAACTCTCAAGGTCACTTTACTGCCACAGGCTACGTTTTTTTTCTGTGGGTGAGCAGCGGCAGTCACACACGCGCCAGCGTTCACTCAACCCGGAAGTCACTCAGATAGAAAGCTAGCTAGCTAATAGATAGCGAACAGAGAGCTAGCTACACCTTCAATCAACCTAGAAGTAACTCTGTTAGGAAACTAGCTTGCTAATAGATAGCCAGCTAGGCCTTCAGTCAACCCGGGAGTAACTCAAATAGAAAGCTAGCTAGTTAATAGACAGCTAATATATAGCTAAGTAACTCAAATAGAAAGCTAGCTAGCTAATAAATAGCTAACAGATAGCTAGCTAGGCCTTCACTCAACCCGGAAGTAACTCGGATAGAAAACTAGCTTGCTAATAGACAGCTAAAACATTGCTAACAGATAGCTAGCTAGATAGCTAATTCATAGCTGCAGCTGTTGTTAAAGCACTATACAAACCAATATTGGATTGTATTTTGGATATCCGCCCTTATTTCAAGCTCATATAACTCCAAACCCATACCATTTGGGAATTAACTATTTTTTTCTCATGAAAGAAGAGAGTCTACGGTGTCTCATGCTTTATTGAATGTTTATGTAGTCCTACAAATCAATGTTCTGTGGAATTCGAATGACTATGACAAAAACCCTGGCACTGGAGTGGACACATTTTTTCATCTGGCAGTGAATGAGTTAAGACACGAGACTTTTCATCAAAAGAGGACCACACGCCTTATACGCAGGTTGGTGCGGTTATATTTTACAATTGACATGCTGGACTTTTGAGAGTTTAAGTTAAACAATGACTTAAAATAATAGATAGCCAGATAGCCAACAGCTCGCCAGCTAGACAGCTTACAACCAGCCGGCTAGACAGCTGTTAGCTAGCCAGCTAGCTAATGGATAGCTAATAAATAGCTAATAGCCAGACAGCCAACCAGCGAGACAGCTGATAGCTCGCCAGCTAGCTAATGTATAGCTAATAAATAAGTAATAAATAGCCATCCAGCTGGTCAGCTAATTGCTAGGCAGCTAGCTAATGGATAGCTAATAAATAGCTAATATATAGCCAGATAGCGAAAAGCTAGCCAGATAACAGCTAGCTCAACAGCTTATAGCTTGTAGCTAACGATCTCAGGGGTGTGTTGTAAGCACGATCCAAATTAAATGTCACACCACCATGGCGATTCAGTCAAGGGTTTTGCTGTTGCATGAAAATAGCTTCTTTTACTCCGCTTACTTGGTTTGAAAGGGGAATAAAATAAGGTCCCCCCAAACCTCCGACACCTTGAAAGAAGTACAGATAACGGCTGAAGAAACCTTTTCATCGATGGACCACTCCTGGAGTGGACCACTCCTCCACTCCTATACCACTGAGCTTACACAGACCTCAGCTCACAAACTTAATTGGTTCCCACAAAGTGTGTGTAAAGTTTGTCTTCCAAACATTTATTTCCCATACGAAACCATTAAAAATGAGACTAATCCGTTCCCAGGTCCCCATAAAACATATATACAGTAAAGTCTCGTTATATCGATATCGGATATATCGATAGTCCCGGTTATATCGATACTATTTCTATGCACGCACGGAGAAAATTACATGCAAACAGGGTCGGATATATCGATAGTCCCGGTTATATCGATATTTTTTCGGACTCCCTTGAATATCGATATAACGAGACTTTACTGTATATACTAAACAAGTCTTACAACTACACAAAATAGCCTTTATTTTATGTAAATAAATGTGCTATTGTATTGTCATTATAGAAATAAATGTTGTTGCCTCTTGATGATATCTGAGTGAAGTTGCCGTGCTTTCTCGTTGATAATACCCTCACTCACACTGTCCCCTGAGACCGTTGATTAGACAACACAGAAGCACCCTTAATAGCTTCTGTGTTTTTAAGGATGGTAGCAATGGTCGACATAGCGTACTGAGACGCTAAGTCAAAACTTTATACCGTGACTGTAAAGTGACCTTGAGAGTTTTGAAAGACGCTGAGAAATGAAATGATGATGATTATTATTATTAGCTATCTATTAGCTAGCTAGATGTCTATCTCTTTCAGTTACTTCCGGATTGAGTGAATGCTGGCGCATGTGGCTGCCACTGCTCACATGCAGAAAAAATATCCTGTGAATGTAAAGTGACCTTGACAGTTTTGAAAGGCACTTATAAATGAAATGGATTATTATTAGTATTATTATTATTGTTATTATTATTATTAGCTATTAGCTGGCTAGCTAGCTTTCTATCTATTTGAGTTACTTCTGGGTTGAGTGAACGCTGGCGCGTGTGGCTAATGCTGCTCACCCACAGAAAAACCTATTCTGTGACTGTAAAGTGACCTTGAGGGTTTTGAAAGGCACTTAGAAATCACATTTATTATTATTATTATTATTATTATTATTATTAGTATTATTATTATTATTATTATTAGCTAGCTAGATAGATAGATAGCTATCTAATAAATATCTAGCTATTTGGCTATCTAGCTAGCTAGCTAACGTATCCTGTGACTGTAAAGTGACCTTGAAAGTTTTGAAAGGCGCTTAGAAATGAAATGTATTATTATTATTATTATTATTAAAGTCACACAAACGCACACCTCGTTGGGGTTTTTTGATGATTTCCTTCTGCTCAACCGTCATTTTCTTTTGTGACCTCTTCGGCTTAACACTAGCCTGTGGTGGGTCTTTTTCGCTCCCATAATAGCAAGAGTACGACACTCGATAACAAACCACATCTGCGCTCAAAGAAAGGGAGTGATGAAAACTAGTCCGTCAGCTACTGTGGCGCTGTTCGACCGTGTGGTTTGGTGTTCATCCGCCGAAAACTGGTACACCAGCCACCATGGCGCTCCATGTGGTTTGGTTCGTCCGCCAAAAACTACTTTGTTCGACTATATGCTCGCGAATTTAATGTTCGTAAGGCGAAAAGTTGGTGCGCTAAAGCGTTGGTTAACTGAGGTATGACTGTATTCTGAACTGGCAGGCTTTCGGATCAACGCGGTGCTTGTGGTAACCTTGAATCTTGCAATGATGTCATGTCTGCTTTCTGACCCTCAACAGGGAAGCTCAAAGGTATGATCCATTTTATGAGCATGTTGTCAAAGCTTTTGCATTGAGTTTTCTAATCCAATCTACTAATCTGGCAAACTATCTATTAGCTAGCTATCTGATTAGCTAGCTATCTATTAGCTATCAGCTAGCTAGATGTCTAGCTATTAGCTGTCTATTAGCTAGCTGGCTGGCTATATGTTAGCTATCTATCCAGCTAGCTAACTATCCATTAGCTGGCTAGCTGGTTGGTTGGCTATTTATTAGCTATCTATTAACTAGCTAGCTGGTTGGCTGGCTATCTATTAGCTCGCTAGCTAGCTAACTTGCTATCTTCTAGCTAGCTAATGGCTAGCTTTTTATTTATTTGAGTTATTCTGGGTTTAGTGAACGCTGGCGTGTGTGGCTGCCGCTGCTCACCTACATAAAAACTATGGCTATGGCTATGACTATGACGACTGTGACTGTAAAGTGACCATGAGAGTTTTGAAAGGCCCTTAGAAATCAAATGTATCATTTGCTACCTATTTGATATCTATTAGCTATCTGGCTGACTGGCTATCTAAATCGCTGGCTATCGAGCTAGGTATGTGTTGGCCATCGATTGGCTAGCTAGCTAGCTTTCCATCTCTTTGATTTACTTGCGGGTTGAGTGAACGCTGGCGCGTGTGGCTGCCGCTGCTCACCCACAGAAAAACGTCTCCTGTGACTGTAAAGTGACCTTTAGAGTTTTGGAAGACACTTAGAAATCAAATGTATTATTATTATTATTATTATTATATTATTATCATCATCACAACCTGCCGACTTTGAGGCTTATGATTCTCTGTCTATGGCTAGACATGAGAAATGACATACATGTATATATAGTATTGTATCAAATTATAATTCTGTGTTGGTGGGGGGAGGGTCTGTCTTATTTAGCGTGTTGACAAGTTCAATCTAAGTTTCCATGATTGTTGTAGACTTCAAGGATGCATGATTTTTTTTCTCTCAAGCCAAAACCTTATCAAGCCCAGAGCGATCGCGGTTTTTTTGGTAAAAATTTTCAGTTAAATAAATTTTGTAAACAATTGGAGCAAGTAAATACAGTGGTACCTAAGGTCACGAACCTAATTGGTTCTCAGAAAGTGTGTGTACGGCCAAAAGTTCGTCTTCCAAACATTTATTTCCCATAAGAAACAATTGAAATGAGAATAACCCCTTCCCAGGTCCCCATAAAATATAATGAAAGAAATAAACTTTACTGGATAAAAGTGTGTAATCCAAACATTAATTTCCCATAGGAAACCATTAAAATGAGAGTGATCCGTTCCCAGGTCCCCATAAAACAATTTTCTACCAAATAAACCTTAAAACTACACAAAATAGACATTAATTTATGTATATGTGCTGTTGTATTGTAATGAAATAAATAAACTGTACTGTGTATAATAAAGTGGTTTTATTGACCTTTGTGATGGCCGTTGATGTAGTTGCCTCTTGATGATAACCGAGTGAAGTTGCCGTGCTTTCTGATAATACCCTCACTCACACTGTCCCCTGCTACCCGATTTTCGTTCATCCAAAGCAACAGAAGTTGGTCAACCTCTTCTATTGCTTGAGACCGTTGCTTAGACAACACAGAAACACATAGCAATGGTCGACTTAGCGTACGGGTACTGGGACGCTAAGTCACACAAACGCACAACATGATCTCCTTCTTCTGCTCGACCGTCATTTTCTTTTGTGTCGTCTTTGGCTGAACACTAGCCTGTGGTGGGGTCCTTTTCGGTCCCATCGTAGCAAAAGTACTACAGTCAAAGAAAGGGGGTGATGAAAACTAGTACGCCAGCCTGTTCGACCGTGTGGTTTGGTCCGTCCCCCGAAAACTAGTTTGTCAGCCAAGACTCGCAAATTTAATGTGGTGAAAAATTTGTGAGCTGAAGCATTCGTATGCCGAGGTATCACTGTACCTAAATCTTTGTGCTTGTCAAATGTCACAATAACCGCAACTAAATCAAAACCCTGTATGTGACCAAAATGGCATGTTTGTTCTTAAGAAAAAAAATCTGACTCGAATGGCTTATCATTGTAAAAAGTGGCAGTTTGTTAACAGGCTAGGCGTCTTTTAGGGCTCTTCCAAAGAAGAACTGTTCCAAATTATGAAAAGGTTTCTTCGGCCATCATCTGTACTTCTTTCAAGGTGTCGGACTGTTCAAAATGTATTCACCACCTGATATGCAGACATGGAAGTCAGTACTCAAACAATACAATAGATAGATTTAATAGATACGATGGATTGGATTGGATTTGCCTTTATTAGTCTCGCAGTGGAGAAATTTACATTTCACAGCAGCGAAGTTATGAATGGAATGAAAGTAGAAAAAAATACTGGAGCTGCTGGAAAGGCAGCCATTCTCGCTACATCCACCACAACGGCTGCCCCTTTATCTGTGACCACGATATCTGGTTGGTTGTCAATTAGCATCTTGTCAGTCTGTATCTGGAAGTCCCACAGGTCATTCCCATTTTGACTTTGGGGTTTCCAGTCCATACTCCGTACAGATGTTTCTGTAGACTATGGCAGCCACCTGGTTATGGCGCTCCATGTAGGCTTTCCTCTACCCTTTCTCTATGACCATGATATCTGGTTGGCCATTAGCATCTTGTCTGGAAGTCCCACAGGATCTTTGCTCGGTTATTCTTTACCACCTTTGGAGCTGTCCCATTTTGACCTTGGGGTTTCCACTCCATACTCCGCACAGATGTAGAGGTAGACAATGCTAGCCACCTGTTTATGGCATATCTACCGGCATCCCACTACGTGACAAATTATTGTGGCGCCTAATTAATCAGAATCAGAAAACCTTTCATGGTCCCACAATGGGGAATTTGCAGTCAACAGCAGCAATTTGAAAGGGGATGGGGTGGGTGGGGTGTGTGAAAGGATAGAAAAACAAGATAGTCTAAGCATAGTAAAATAAAAATGTCAGCAGACTGAGATGTATACTGTAAATGTGCAAAACTGTTTCCTAGAAAAACTGTACAAGTATCAAGAAAGGTATATTGATATATGTAGCTGTATTGCATCAACCCATATTTACAGTACAAGTTTCCAGTTTTTTTTTTCATGTGATTATTGAGAATTGAGAAGCCTGACAGCAGTCGGTAGGAACGAGCGGCGGTACCTCTCCTTCTTGCAGCGTGGGTGAAACAGTCTGGCTGAAGGAGCTACCCAGTGCTGTCAGGGTGGGCATGGGGGCGAGGGAGGGGCTGTCCATCATCTCATCATCATTAGTTGAATTCATTCAACCCTGCCTCTGACTAACAGGCTCATTAACAGCAGCCTTGTTGATTGTACTCAGCGATTGGTTGGTGGAAGTGCTTGACCTGTAATTGATGGATCCGACGCTCGCATGTGTGATTGTTGAACAGAATGTGAGCGTCTTAATGTGGCCTGGTGGAGGGCGCCGTGTGCTTGTGGTGTTCCTCGTTGACGAACATTTATGTGATGAGTGCTTCTCAAACTGGGTTACGGTGAATTGTGTGCATAAATACCATATTTTCCGCTGTATAAGGCCAACTTGATCTTCTTGAAAAGATGACCCTTATATGTGAAGTCATATTGAGGTCTGGCAATGACTGTCAGCTGCCACCGACTTCACTTCCCTTCCGTAGAAGGAGTGCGTACCCCCAGCCTCTACTGTAGTACCTTACACCACGGTGTGCCTTATACTTGGAAAACTTTGAGATATTTCTAGATTATATTTGTAAAACTTCTGTCATTCATTGAAGGTGCGCCTTCTATATGGAAAAGGTTTGAAAAGACACCATTCCTTGGGATGCGCCTTATACACCGGAAAATACAGTATTTGTTTTTTATTGTGTATTTTGAACATTTGTCAAGTAAAATAAACATACAATGCATATGTGAGGGACAAAAAAGACAGGACAAACAAATAATTAAGCGTTAGCATCTGTGTGCCATACCTTGCGGCACAGTTGTCCAACTCAAGGCCCGGGCGCCAAATCCGGCCTGCCACATCATTTTTTTCATCTATCAAGCTAGCTAGTAATCGTGCTAGCGATCGAGCTAGCAATGTAGCTAGCCAGCAATCACGCTAGTTAGTGAGATAGCTAGCGATCGATCTAGGTAGCTCTCTTTCTATTCAGCTAGTTCATGGGTGGGCAAACTTTTTGACTCGCGGGCCACAATGGGTTCTAAAATTTGACAAAGGGGCCGGGCCAGGAGCATTTGGAGGGAGTGTTTGGGCCGGATATACTAAAGCATTAAAGAACAACCGACGTCTCCGGACAAGTTGTGTCCATAATTTGTCAAATCGCTTCAAATGACTTCTACTGAGTGTATTTTACAAAGATTCAGAAAAAGAAAAAAACAAAACCTGAACAAATTCAGGAATGGTGCACCGCATATAGCTATATATTTATATAGTTTTAAGACTTGCGCTGAATATTCCGGAAGTCTTGTTTTTGAGTTGGTGACGAGTCACGTCACTGAAGGAACGCCCCTGACCGAGAAAGGACACACTGTAGCAGTCCTTTGATCACGTCAATGTATTTTGCGGTACTTTGTTTGGTCTGAAAACTTCATGTTGATCCGTGTCGTTGGCGAAATTAGAAGGAAAACACATAAATAACGCGATGGTGAATCCTTGTGTGTTGTGACAAAAATGTTGAGCCATTTTCACACGGAGCTTTGTCGCAATCTTCTGCCTTTTTCGGTGCGACATTTCCCCCCACCACCCCCTATGCCTCAAAATGACACGGAATATATTCTTTAATCGATTGCCAACATGTATGCTTTCATCTTCAGAACTATTTGAATCATATTCATAACTGGATGAGTAACAAGAAAGCATCTTCTCCGAAGCTGAAGCCATTGTTTTGATTCTTGAGCAACGCAAGACGTCTTGGCGTGACACCACGAATGGGGCGGGACCTTCTGAAACTGGCCACTTCCGGTTTCGATTTTTTTTGCAGTTTCAGCACACTTTAAATCATTTTTATTTGTGTTTTTCATTCGACTAAAATATCATACTGCATGTTTTGGGTATTTTAGATGCTATAAAACATTTTTCTGATGTCATTTAGGAAACAAAAAAGTGATGTCGGTTGTCCTTTAAATGTAGTGTGTGCAAACCTCATAGCACAGTAAGAACACTACAACCCAATTTGGATTGGATTTGCCTTTATTAGTCTCGCAGTGGAGACATTTACATTTCACAACAGCAAAGGGATGAAAGGGATGTTTTTTTGATTGATTTATTATCAGTCTTTCAAATGTGAAAAATAGCCCTTATCAGTTCATAAATTTGTCTCAAGGAATATGCAATATATTGCATTTACATAATATGTTGCAGATACTGGGAGGAGGAAATGTAAATAGATTAAAATAGCATTCACACTGATTTATCAAGATTGCGTCTGCTTTTAATCAGGTTCAATCGAAAGTGGAAAGTTAAAGAAATCAACATTTATTGAAAAATGGAATCACTTCCAACATTCAGTGCATATTATTACACAACGGAATACTCAAGCTCAATAATATCTACTTGTGTTAAACTCCGCAAAATCATGGATGGATTGTCCTGACCGCGCACTCTACAAACTTGCCACGGATGCCCTCGCTCCCCTTCATGCGCAAACAGTAAACATGTATCGTTGCCAAGCACACAGACATGGGCTTACAGTTGAAATTTGCATACTCGGCACAGCAGCCAATCAGAAGCCTGCTTCGTACTTTCCCAAGAACGCTTGGGAAAGTCCGAAGCAAGGTCGTGCATTTGCATATCATTTTCCAAAGCAGATGCACAGAACCTCAGCCCCAGAAGAGAGATTCAAAAGAAGCTAACAAAATTTGTGTCGCTACAAAAGGTAAACTTACATTATACCGTGACTGTAAGGTGTACTTGAGAGTTATGAAAGGCGCTCAGTGGCTTGTAGGAGACGACGCAACGCAAATAATGCTCTGTGCACCATGACGGCAAACGACAACTGGAGCAAAATCTTCAGCCACGGATATTTACCGTAAATTAAGCAAGGTAGCATTTGTGGTAGGTACAGCCTTAATTAAAAAAAATATATATACTTTGCGACAGTGTTTTTTTTCTTTTTTTTGTGATTTCTTGTCTTTCTTTATGGCCGGGCAGGCAACTTTTCAGAGTGTTCTGCCTTGTTGTCCGCTAATTTTTTCAGACTTTCGGACACTGTTTTTACTATAATTTGGACAAGTTCGGCGGGCCGGATTAAAAAGACGTAGTTTACCCATGTCTGAGCTAGCTAATCCCTTTTATCACAGGTGTCCAAGTCAAGGCCCGGCGGGCAAATCCAACTCCAAATCATTTTCTTTTTGCCTGCCAAAGCAAATGAAACTTGAAATTGAAATTCTGTGCTCATCTATTGTGCTAGCTAGCGGTCGAGCTAGCTAGTGAGATAACTAGCGATCAAGCTAGCTAGTGAGATGGCTAGCGATTGAGCTAGCTTGTGAGATAGCTAGCGATTGACCTAGGTTGCTCTCTTTCTATTCACCTAGCTAATCCCTAGTTTGGGCAGTTAAAAAACATCTGAATCTCTTCCTTTGGCCACCTTATTATTCCTGCAGGGTATCTGATCACTGGCAGGGCATAGCGGTTTATTGCCCGAGTCTTGTTCTTGCCATTGAGCTGGCTTCTCAGGACTTGCCTCACTTGCTTTGGTATTTGGTCGTAGCCGCTTTCCTTGTTGCGAGTTCGAGGTTGCCATTGGCCTGTGGTATACCGACGTACTTGTGGCTGTTTTCAATGTCTGCTATTGTTCCTTCAGGGAGTGAGACCCCTTCAGTGTGGACTACCTTGCCCCTCTTGGTCACCATCCGACTACATTTCTCCAGCCCGAATGAATTCCAATGTCACTGCTGTAGATCCTGGTCGTGTGGATCACGGAGTCTATGTCCCTTTCGCTCTTAGCATACAGCGTTATGTCATATATGTAGAGGAGGTGACTGATTGTGACCATTTCTGAGGCGGTATCCATACCCCGTCTTGGCGAATTTTTGCCTGAGGGGGTTCAGTCCTATGTAGAACAGCAGTGGGGAGAGTGCATCACCTTGGTATATGCCACATTTGATGGACACTTGCGTTAGTGGCTTGCCATTGGCTTCAAGTGTGGTTTTCCACATCCTCATCGAGTTTGCAACGAAGGCTCTCAGGGTCCTGATGTGTATATATATATATATATATATCGTATTTTCACGACCATAAGGCGCATATAAACGTGTCAGATTTTTTTCAAAATGTGCAGTGCGCCGAATGTGCGGACATATTAGAGACCACCATGAGGACGTGGTAGAGAACATGAGGGGGGGGGGGGGCGTGGGTCGTGTATAAAAGAACAGGTACGTATGTGCTTTATGCAGAACATTGCTGTTGGATCAACCACGCCACACAAATGGCAAAGAGACATAGTTATGAAGCTCAGTTTAAACTGAAGGCTATCAGCTACGCCGAGGAGCATGGAAATCGAGCCGCCGCGATAGAATATAAAGTATATATAATATATATATATATATATATATACCTTGAAAGAAGTCCAGATGACGGCTGAAGAAACCTTTTCATCGATGGACCACTCCTGTACCACTGACAGCTTACCAAACGTATTCTTAAAACATGTTACCCCCATCAGCGATGACGTGTGTGTGTGTGTGTGTGTGTGTGTGTGTGTGTGTGTGTGTGTGTGTGTGTGTGTGTGTGTGTGTGTGTGTGTGTGTGTGTGTGTGTGTGTGTGTGTGTGTGTGTGTGTGTGTGTGTGTGTGTGTGTGCGCATGCGCGTGCGCATGTGCGTGCGCGTGCGCGTGTGCGTGTGTGCGTGTTTGTATGACTGTATTTGGAGGTACGACGATTACCACTACGGCGCCGTGTCCAGCCCCGGTCTGGGAAAGTCTGCTGATGACCTTCAGAAGTACGTCTTCATTTACAGGTGAGACGGCATCCCCATTTACCATCATGAACGTCCTGTCATGACGTCACATTTTGTCCGTCTTTACATTGTTTTATTTTCTCGGACTTCCTTCATGACGTTACATTCTGTCCGTCTTTATATCATTTTATTTTGTCGGACTTCCTGTCATGACGTCACATTCAAAGGTTCAAGAATCTTTTGTTTTTAATTTTGATTCCTGCTTCATTAGCAATGACACTAACACAGTTTGTTTTGTTGTCAGGAGAGAGACGGCGCTTGTAACGGGTCAACATCAGTACCAAGGCCTGAATGAGTTTACCAGAGCACCGTTTGCCGTTAAATTCCACAGCAACGGCACCGGTAAATGTGCTAACGCGACATGGTGATCATTGTCTTTGTCGTGTTTGTTGACACTGTGTTGTGTTCAGCTCTGAAGAATTTTGTGGTGGTCGGGCTCAATGCCGACCCGAGCAGAGCCGTGCAGGAGATCGATCGCCTGTACGACGTCTTCACGCAAGTGCTGAACAAATGGAACGACGAGGTAGCGTCCATTTTCAATAGCTAATCACCCGGCTAGTCCTACAGGAACTTGCATTGACAATCCCTGCCAACAAAAATGATTGAAATGTGACATTTTGGAGAAAAAAAACTGTCTTCCACTGTGGCTGCCGCTACTCACCCACAGAAAAAAACTTAATCCTGTGACTTTAAAGTGACCTTAAGGGTTTTAAAAGGCGCTTATAAATTAAAGGTATTGTTATTATTATTATAAATGCTACAAATTGCCAAGTATGTAGAAAACACAGCTAGCTACCTAACTATCTATTTGCTATCGTTTAGCTATCTAGCTGGCTAGGTAGCTATCTATTAGTGGCTGTATCCTGTGACTATAAAGTGACCTTGAGAGTTTTGAAAGGTGCTTATAAATGAAATGTATTATTATTATTATTACTATTATTATTATTACTATTACTGTATCTATTAGCTAGCTAGGATTCTATCTATTTGAGGTACTTCCGGGTTGAGTGAACGCTGGCGCGTCTGGCTGCCGCTGCTCACCCACGGAAAAACTTTATCCTGTGACTGTAAAGTGACCTTGAGAGTTTTAAAGGTGCTTATAAATGAAATTTATTATTATTATTTTTTTTTTATTATTGTTATTTTTTTTATCAGCTATCTATCGATCCATCCATCTCGATTTATGCTAGCTATCTTAATATGATCATCTGATAGTAATACCTTTTATTTTAATAATACCGTATTTTCACGACCAAAGGGCGCACCGTGTGTGCCATTTATGTGTGCCATTTCTGTATTTAACATACACATTGGGCGCACCAGATGAAAGGACGCAAGTTTTATATACCGGTACATGTCCTCTACTGCCATACGTACGTCCGCCTCCCAATAACACACAGGCATACAAGTGTGCGTATTTATAAAAACAGATCGGGAGCAAAACTGAGTTTGGTAGTGCTTTATTTATTAATTACAAAGAACATTTTGTAATCGTCACTCAATCGGCGTCGGCATGGTAAAAACAAGCACATTACCGGTAACAGTCAGTAATCAAACCCATCCAAGTCCTCATCCTTTGTCTCAGAATCGAACAGCTGCGCTAAACCAGCGTGGCAGGTTCGCTTTCCCCTCGGCCAGTCACTTTCTGTGCTGTGCGGCTCCTCTGAAATGATGCCGGCTTTTCCGAAAGCTCGAACCACCGTGCCAGCAGACACATTAGCCCAAGCATCCACAATCCATTGGCAAACTGTGGCGTGACGTCCAGCCCTTTTCCCATATACAGCCCATTTAATAATGACGCCTGCTGCAAATGTCTCTTTAGGCAAAGTCTTTCTTTTAAAAATCACCATCGGCGGCAGTTTCTCTCCATTAGCATGGCAGCCAAGCACAACAGGAAACGGAGCCTTTTCGCCAGCTTTTCAGAATAATTCGCCGGCCGTTGCTGCGGTAGTCCTGGCTCGGATTGAAAAAATGGCACATTTTCATAAAACGCCAGCACCAAGACGGACCTCCTTGAAAAGCCTTCAATTTAAACTGAGCTTCATAACCATGTCTCTTTGCCATTTTCTGAGTTGTTAAAACAGCAATGTTCTGCATAAAGCACATACCTGTTCTTGTATACACGAAACACGCCCACACATCCCCCCCTCATGTTCTCTACCACGTCCGGCTCATGGTGGCCTCTAATACGCCCGCACTACAGGGCACACCGCACATTTTCAATAAAATCTAAGATGTTTATATATGCCTTATGGTCGTGAAAATATGGTAATACATGAAATGTATTATTATTATTATGTGGTTGACTTTGCTAAGAGAATTGAAATGGCTATTGTGAATAGTTTCTTTCAGAAGAGAGAAGAAAATAGGGTGACCTATAAGAGTGGAAGCAGAAGGTAGACTACATTTTGTGTCAACGGCGCCATCTAAAGGAAATCAGTGACTGCAAAGTAGTGGTTGGTGAGAGTGTAGCCAGACAGCATAGGTTGGTGGTGTGTAGGATGACGCTGGCAGTGAGGAAAATGGAGAAACCAAAGGCTAAAGTGAGGACAAAATGGTGGAAGTTGATAAAGGAAGAGTGTTGCATGACATTTAGGAAGGAGGTGGGAAAGAGGTCCTTCCAGGTGACTGGCAAACTACAGCGAACATAATCAGAGACACAGGTCGGAAAGTACTTGGTGTATCGAGTGGAAGAAAGGTAGATAAGGAAACTTGGTGGTGGAATGGGGAGGTGCAGGAGTGTATACAGAGAAAGAGGTTAGCAAAGAAGAAGTGGGACACTGAGAGGACGGACGAGAGTAGACAGCAGTACAAGGAGATGCAGCGCACAGTTAAAGTAAAGGTGTCGGCCAAACAAGAGGCCTATGATGACTTGTATGCTCGGCTGGACAGCAAGGAAGGCGAGACTGATCTTTACAGGCTGGCGAGACAGAGAGACAAAGATGGTAAGGACATGCAGCAGGTTCGGGTGATTAAGGATAGAGATGGCAATGTATTAACAGGTCCCAATTGTGTGATGGCAAGATGGAAAGAGTACTTTGAAGAATTGATGAATGAGGAAAATGAGAAGGAACAAAGAGTAGAAGACGTGACTGTCGCGGACCAAGACGTAGCAAACATTAGCAAGGATGAAGTGAGGAGGGCACTGAAGAGGATGAAGGGGGGAAAGGCACTCGGGCCTGATGAGTTACCAATCAAGGTATGGAAGTGTCTTGGAGAGGTGGCGCTGGTGTTCCTGACTGGGTTTTTCAAGAAGATCTTAGATGGTGAACAGATGCCTGAAGAATGGGTCGAAGTGTCCTGTGCCCATTTTCAAGAACAAAGGAGATGTGCCGAGTTGTACTAACTACACAGGAATAAAGTTGATGGGCCATACAATGAAATGGGAGAGAGTAGTTGAAGCAAGACTAAGAGCAGAAGTGAATATTTGTGAGCAGCAGTATAGCTTCATGCCAAAAAAAGAGTACGACAGATGCAGTGTTTGCTTTAAGAATGCTGATAGAGATGTACAGAGAAGGTCAGAAGGAATTGCATTGTGTCTTTGTAGATCTGGAGAAAGTGTATGACAGGGTGCCCAGAGAAGAGCTGTGCTATTGCATGAGGACGTCTGGAGTGACAGAAAAGTATGTCAGAGCGGTGCAAGACATGTATCATGACTGTAAGACAGTTGTGAGGTGTGCTGTCGGTGTGACGGAAGAATTCAAGGTGGAGGTTGGACTCTACCAGGGGTCAGCTCTAAGCCCCTTCTTATTTGCTATGGTGATGGACAGACTGACAGACGATGTTAGACAAGAAGCTCCTTGGACTATGATGTTTGCAGGTGACATTTTGATTTGTAGCGAGAACGAGGAACAGGTAGCGGAGAAACTAGAGATGTGGAGATATGCCCTGGAAAGGAGAGGAATGAAGATCAGTCGCAGCAAGACAGAATATATGTGTGTGAATGAGAGGGATCCAAGTGCAAGAGTGATGCTACAGGGGGAAGAGATAAAGAAGGTGGAGGATTTTAAGTACTCGGGGTCAACTGTCCAGAGCAATGGATAGTGTGGAAAAGAGGTGAAGAAGCGTGTCCAGGCAGGCTGGTGCGGCTGGAGAAAAATGTCAGGTATGATGTGTGATAGAAGGGTTTCAGCTAGGATGAAAGGAAAAGTGTATAAAACCGTGGTGAGACCAGCCATGTTTTTGGACTGGAGACAGTGCCACTGAAGAAAAGGCAGGAAGCAGAGCTGGAGGGAGCAGCGCCGAAGATGTTGAGGTTTTCTTTAGGAGTGACCAGGTTGGATAGGATCAGGAATGAGTACATTAGAGGGACAACTCATATTACAGGCTTTGGAGAGAAAGTCAGAGAGGCCAGACTGAGATGGTTTGGACATGTCCAGAGGAGAGAGAGTGACTATATCGGGAGAAGGATGCTGAGCCTTGAACTGCCAGGCAAGAGACCGAGAGGAAGACCGAAGAGGAGGTCTATGGATGTGGTCAAAGAGGACATGAAGGTAGCTGGTGTGAGAGAAGAGGATGCACAAAACCGGGATAGATGGAGGACATTGATTCGCTGTGGCGACCCCTGAAGGTAAAAGCCAAAAGGAAAAGAAGACGATTTTAATAATAATAATCATAATACATGTCATTTATAAGCGCCTTTCAAAATTTTCAAGGTCACTTTACACTCACAGGATAACCTTTTCTGTGGCTAACTAGCCAGCTAATAGATAGCTCGCTAGATAGCTAGCGAGCCAGCTACATAGCTAATAGCTAGCAAATAAAGTGCTCTCAAGGACACTTTACAGTCACAGACAAGAATAGATACAATAATAAAAAAATAGAATTATAAATAGAAACGAGATAAAGCTCCAGAGAAAATGCAATTTTAAATAGGTGGCTTTTGAGATGGGATTTGAAGGTGACATAACTGATAGCTGCCAGCTAGCTAGCTCGTTGATAGAGAGATAATAATAATAATACATTTCATTTCTCAGCGCCTTTCAAAACTCTCAAGGTCACTTTACAGTCACGGGATAAGTTTTTCTGAGGGTGAGCAGCAGCAGCCACACTCGCCAGCGTTCACTCAACCCGG
The DNA here is from genome assembly GCF_051943395.1 of Hippocampus bargibanti. Lineage (NCBI taxonomy): Eukaryota > Metazoa > Chordata > Actinopteri > Syngnathiformes > Syngnathidae > Hippocampus > Hippocampus bargibanti. The sequence goes on from NC_142734.1 coordinate 22,414,132, forward strand.
AATAACTCAAATGCAGTGGGACCTTGGTTTACGCACTTAATTGGTTCCCAGACAGAGTGTGTAAGGCGAAAAGTGTGTATCCTCCAAAAAAAATTCCCATAGGAAACCATTAAAATGAGAATAATCCGTTCCCAGGTCTCCATAAAATATCATTTTCAACTAAATAAGCCTTAAAACTACAAACAATATACCTTATTCTCTGTATAATAAATGTGCTATTGTATTGTAATGAAAGAAATACACTGCGCTGGATAATAAAGTCGTTTTATTTACCTTTGTGATGGTCATTGATAGTTTAATGGAACGGGGTTCAGACTTCTTTTCCTGTGTCATGAAAGTCCGGTTAGGCATCTTTTTCCAAAAGTCATCTGCATTAAATACTTGCTGAGGAACGTAGCATTCGTCTTTCACCATTTCGAGGAATGATCCCCTGTAGGCTTCGGCAGCTTTACTGTCAGAACTGGCTGTCTCACCAAGACGAGTAATGAATCCCTCTTCGGCACTTAAAGTTCTCGAACCATCCGTTGCTCGCTTAAAAATCATCAATAAACAGCAAACTTCCAGGTTGCCGCATGACGATATCAGAGTGAATTTGCCGTGCTTTCTCGGATATAATTACTATATTCACGCTGTCGCCGGCTAGCTGCTTTTCGTTAATCCAAATTAACAGAATGTTTTCAACCTCTTCTGTTGCCCGACACCGTTGCTTTGACAGCACGGAAACCTCTTTAATAGCTTCTTTGTTGCGAAGGATGGTAGCAATGGTGGACTTAGCATATTGCTACTGGGCCGTCAAGTCAGACAAACGCACACCTCGTTTGTGTTTCTCAATGATCTCCTTCTTCTCCTCGGCTGTAATTTTGTTTTGTGTCTTCTTCGGCTGAACACAAGCCTATGGGTGGGGTCTTTTTCTGTCCCATAACAGCAAAAGTATCCGTAAAAAAAATCCTTGAAGACGATCGACGTGTGTACTCAGAGAAAGGGGGTGTGAAAGGTAGGCCGGCTGGGGCGCTATTTGGTCGTGTGGTTTGGTGTTCTTCCGCCGAAGATTACTCCGCCAGAATATTAAACCTTGGTTTAATATTCATCAATTTAACGTTCGGAAACCGAAACATTCGTAAAGCAAGGTGTTCGTAAACCGAGGCCCCTCAGTAGATAGAAAGCTGGCTAGTGAGCTAATAGATAGCCAATAGGTAGCTAATAGATAGCTAGCTAACCAGTCAGATAGCTAATAGATTAAACAATATATAATTTCAATTAAACATTGGAAATTTTTTTCCACAAAAAGCTATTTTGTGGTAAAACTTTCATTCATTTTTATGTCTTTATTTTATTTTATTTTTTAATGAAAAAGTACATTAAAAATATTTTTAAAAATACACATTAATTAACTCTTCAGGACAATAGTTTGTAAAGTGTCATTGAAAGTTTTGAAAGACGCCTAGAAATAAAATGCACTATTACTATTTTCCAAATGATTTTTTACATCCATGATGTCTAATCCACTGGTGAAAAGGAAGCTTTGATCCTCTTCTGATAATAGATAGATAGCTTTGATCCTCTTCTCTATAGATAGATAGATAGATTCGATCGCTAGCTAACTAGCTAGCTAATATAGATTTCACAGCTAGCTGTCTAGCTGATAGATAGCTAGCGTCAAGCTGTGTGTGTGTGTGTGTGTGTGTGTGTGTGTGTGTGTGTGTGTGTGTGTGTGTGTGTGTGTGTGCGTGTGCGTGTGTGTGTGTGTGTAGAACGTGATGTTCTTGGGAAATTTTCATGCTGGCTGCGCCTCGATGACACGTCGAGACAAGAAGAACATCCGACTGTTCACCAACAACAGCTTCTACTGGCTCATCGGAGACAAAAAGGACACCACCATCACGGACGAGACCAGCTGCGCCTACGATCGGTGGGTGTGTATGTGCGCGAGCGTACGTATAGATCCGATAATTAACACGCAACGTGACATCTTCTACAGGATCGTCGTTCACGGGAAGTCCTTCCTGAAAGGAATCACGCCGTTCTCCGCCGACGTTTTCAACTTTGCTCAAGAGTTCAAACTGAGCAGGATGACGGTAATGTTTGCTTCTACGCACGCCTCTTTTTCGCATGTGGATTTTCTCATGTGGATTGGCTCCATCAAAGCTTTTGTCACATTCGGCAAACAAGTACAGTGATACCTCGGCTTACGAACGCTGTAGCTAACCAACTTTTCGCTTTACGAACATTAAATGCGCCAGAATATAATCTTGGCATACAAACTAGTTTTCAGCGGACGAACCAAACGGCACAGGTGGCTGGTAAACTAGGTTTTCCACACCCACTTTGTTTCAGTGCACTCAGTGCAGATGTGGTTTGTTATCGAGTGGAGTACTTTTGCTATTATGGGACCGAAAACAGGCTAGTGTTAAGCCGAAGTGCACACAAAACAAAATGACGGTCGAGCAGAAGAAGGGGATCATCGAAAAACACCAACCAGGTGTGCGTTTGTGTGACGTAGCGTCCCAGTACCAGTATGTCAACCATTGCTACCATTCTTAAGAACAAGGAAGCTATTAAGGGTGTTTCAACGGTCTTAGGCAATAGTAGATGGATTAACAAAAAGCAGCTAGCAGGGGACAGTGTGGGTGAGGGTATTATCGCCCAGAGAGCACGGCAACTTAACTCGGTGTATCATCAATATCATCAAGAGGCAACTACGTCAACGACCATCACAAAGGTCAAAGGGCAATAAAACGACTTGATTATCCAGTACAGTTTATTTCTTTCATTACAATACCATAGCACATTTATTAGACATAAAATAAAGTATATTTTGTGCGGTTTTAAGTCTTTTTTAGTAGAAAATGATGTTTTATGGCGACCTGGGAACGGATTATTCTCATTTTAGTGGTTTCTTATGGGAAATAAATGTTTGGAAGACACGCTTTTAGCCTTACACACTATTAGTTATCTAGATAGCTATCTGGCTATCTATTAGCTATCTATCCAGCTGGCTAGCAGGCTAATAGCTTTTAGCTATCTATCTGGCTGGCTATCTATTAGCTATCCAATAAAGATGATTCTCATTCTGATTGGCTAGCTAGTTGGCTGGCTATCTATTAGCTAGCTAGCTGGTTATCTGTTAGCTATCTATCCAGCTTGCAAGCTATCTATTAGCTAGCTATCTGGCTGGCTGTTTATTTGCTATCTAATAGCTAGCTAGCATGTTAGCTGGCTATGTGTTAGCTAGCTAGCGTGCTGGCTATCTATTAGCTATCTATCCAACTGGCTGGCTGTTTATTGGATGTCTATTGGCTAGCGAGTTGGCTGGCTATCTATTAGCTAGCTAGGTGGTTATCTGTTAGCTATCTATCCAGCTGGCAAGCTGTCTATTAGCTCGCTAGCTGGCTGGCTGGGTGAGTGTCTATTAGCTATCTAATAGCTAGCTAGCATGTTAGCTGGCTATCTGTAGGCTATGTGTTAGCTAGCAAGCGGACTGGCCGTCTATTAGCTATCTAGTAGCTAGCTAGTTTTTTATCTGAGTTACTTGCGGGTTGAGGAAACGCTTGCATATGTGGCTGCTGCTGCTCGCCCACAGAAAATCTGATCTAGTGACTGTTCCTTAAGAGTTTTGAAAGGTGCTTAGAAATCAAATGTGTTATTACTATTATTATTATTATTATTATTATTATTGTTGTTATATTTGTTGTTATTTTTATTTTTATTTTGTGATCACCGCCACCCGGAGAAATGATATTGTATCCACTCTATCCAGCCAGTAAGTTAGATAACCAACTGACAGAAAAATAGATAGCCAGCTAGTCAGTGTTTTTCAACCTTTTTTGAGCCAGGACACGTTTTTTTTACATTTGATTTTTTTTGCGGCACACCATGAACCATCTCGCAGGAAAGAGGCATTTAGTGACGTGTTGACACACGGACGAATATTAAATTACCCTCCCAATCTTTTCAGCACGGACACAGGACAATGACATATTGGCAGAAAATGATTAATAAATGTTTGTAAAATTTTAAATTTGAAAAGGGGGCATTGGATAGTTTCTCACGGCACACCAGACGACTAGTGTGCCGCGGCACAGTGGTTGAAAATCACTGAGTTAGATAACCAACTGACAGAAAATAGCTCGATAGCCAGCCAGTCAGTTAGATAACCAACTAACAGAAAATAGATAGCTAGCTAGATAGCCAGCCAGTCAGTTAGATAACCAACTGACAGAAAATAGAAAGCTTGCTAGATAGCCAGCTAGTCAGTTAAATAGCTAACATTGCGGACATTTCAATGCTCCTCAGTGGCCATGATGTGTTCAGCAAAATGCTATTTGGCTTTCAAACCAATGAATGCAGTTGACATGATTACGTAGGTGATGTATATTAGCTGGCTAAATTTCTATCTATTTGAGTTGTTCCTGGTGTGGTGAACGCTGGCGCATGTGGCTGCCGCTGCTCACCCACGGAGGGACTTATCCTGTTACTGTGGCGTGACCTTGGGAGTTTTGAAGGGCACTTGTAGATGAAATGTATTATTATTGGTATTATTATTACTAGTATTATTATCATTTGTTAGCTATTTGCTATCTATTAGCTCTGGTTGGCTAGCTAGCTGTCTGGCTGGGTAGCTAGCTAGCTATTCACTAGCTGGCTGGATATCTAGCTAGGTAACTGTTGGCTATCCATTAGCTAGCTAGCTAGCTTTCTATCTATTTGAGTTATTTCCGGGTTGAGTGAACGCTGGTGGCTGGTGCGTATGGCTGCCGCTGCTCACCCGCAGAAAAACTTATCCTGTGACTTCGATGAGAAGGTTTCTTCAGCCGTCATCTGTACAATTTTGAAGGTTTCGGACTTTTCGCCTCCTATCCAAGAGGCTTCGTCAGCGAACTAAAGTCTGACTGGTCGTATCGGCCCTATTTATAGTACCACTCCTGTACGACTGAGAGCTTACACAGACTTATCCTGTGACTGTAAAGTGACCTTGACAGTTTTGAAAGGCGCTTATAAATCAAATGTATTATCATTTGCTAACTAGCTAGCTAGCTAGCTGGCTACCTAGCTAACTATCTATTTGCTATAAATTAACTATCTAGCTAGCTATCTATCTATTAGTTATCTATTAGCTAGAAATGAAATGTATTATTATTATTATTATTATTATTATTATTCAACAGTAGCCAAAATGGAACTGTATAGTGCCACTTAGCAGTTTTTTTGACGACGATACTACTGGAGCGTGTTCTACCGGAAACAAATTCCTTGTGTGTACTACATACTTGGCAATAAAGATAATTCTGATTATTATTATTATTATTATTATTGTTGCTAATGAGTTTAGTAATTTTTCCTTGCAGGCTCTGCAGCTAAGCGCCAACTTTCCTGTGGAGGTGCAGCTGAAGAGCTCCAACTCGCTACTTCAGGCGCTGCCGCCACTCCTGCTGGCACTTCCCTTTGCCCTCGCTGGCTTCCTGGCGTCGCTGTGAATTCGATTCGCTTTCTTTCTTCGTCCTCGGTGGACATCTTGTACTACGTGACCACCGCCGCCAAACTTGCGCTGTCATTCATTGCATCGTTCTCTTGTCAGAATGAAACTGAGACAAATAAATTCCGCACTGGATGGCACAAAAACCATGTGGAGAAAAAACGTTTTGATTTTTTTCAAGCAATGAACCATGTTGTCATGCTGCCATTCTTATCAACATTGATTTCAAGAGAAATGACAGATTAAAAAATATATAATATATATATCAGTGACGTGTGGTGAGGTTGATGGCTGGTGAGGCACTGACGTCATCACAGTCAGATTTACATATGACCTCATATTTACATATGACAACATATGAACTCGACAGAGTCACTTATTCACAATTTGATAGGCAACAGTTAATAACGTGTTTTGTTTAAAATGTCAGGTTGGCATTCTTTATATATACAAACTAGCGTAGAAAAAAAGAATAAAAAAATGTTATTAACGTGTTACCTTTACTTATAAATGAAGTCCATGCGCCGCTCCTTCTGAAGAAAGGCATCGATAACTTCTTTGTAGAAACCTTCCTTATCTTTCTTCAGTTTTAAAAGTCTCTCTGTCTCAATGGAGATCACTGCCAGTGAAGAAAGTCGTCCTTGATCTGTCCTGTTCCGACTGTATGTTTTCAGTCTTTTCAGTGCTGAGAATGACCGCTCCAATGATGCTGTCATAGCTAGAACAGTGAGCACAAGCTGGAGCTACTTTGTCGCCCCAGGAATAGTTTCAATGAGATCCTTGTGGGCCAAAAAGCTGAGAAGCTGACCAGGAGATTTACATCCATCCCTCACCGTTTGTGAGCTATACAGTCCGGTGTTAGTCTTCCTTTAATTATTATCTCCTGCTTCGATTGAAAGTGTAATTTAGAAAATTCTTTCAATTTAGATATGTAATCTAAATAAACCCTCAGCCGCCACTCTGCCTCCTGGTTCCTGCCTGTCTGTCACAACTGCGCAGGTGAGGAACCAACTGAGGAGGATGCAGGTGAGGAAGGCAGCAGGTCCGGATGATATCAGTTCCCGACTCCTCAAGACCTGCTCCGACCAGCTGTGTGTCATTGTCCAGCACTTGTTCAACCTGAGCCTGAAGCTGGGCAGAGTTCCACAGCTGTGGAAAACGTCATGCCTGGTCCCAGTGCCCAAGATTGCCAACCCCAAAGAGCTCAACAGCTACAGACCGGTGGCGCTGACGTCTCACCTGATGAAGACGCTGGAGAGACTCGTCCTCGCCCACCTGCGACCGCTGGCAAGCTCATCGCTGGACCCGCTACAGTTTGCCTACCAGCCCAGCATCGGTGTGGAGGATGACATCATCTACCTCCTCCATACGGCGTTGCTGCACCTGGAGAATGCTGGGAGCACGGTGAGGATCACATTCTTCGATTTCTCCAGTGCCTTCAACACCATCCAGCCAAGTCTACTGGGGGACAAGCTGCGGCATGCCGGAGTAGACCATCACCTCACATCCTGGATTACAGATTACCTCACAAACAGGCCACAGTACGTGAGAGTAAAGAACTGTGAGTCGGGCAGGCTTCTCTGCAGCACCGGAGCCCCGCAGGGAACAGTCCTGGCTCCATTCCTCTTCACCCTCTCCACCTCGGACTTCAATTACAACACCCCAACCTGCCACCTTCAGAAGTTCTCTGACGATTCAGCTATTGTCGGCCTCATTACAGAGGGAGACGATAGGGAGTACAGGGGACTGACAAAGGACTTTGTGGACTGGTGCCAGCAGAATCACCTCCAGATCAACACCGGCAAAACCAAGGAGCTGGTGGTGGACTTCTGCAGGAAACAATCGTCACCTGCACCATTGAACATCCAGGGTTCGGACATTGAGAGGGTGACCTCCTACAAGTACCTGGGTGTTACTCTCAACAATAAACTGGACTGGACAACAAACACGGATGCCCTAATCAAAAAGGGACAGAGTCGCCTCTTCCTCCTCAGGAAACTGAGGTCTTTTGGAGTTCAGGGGTCACTCCTAAAGACTTTCTATGACTCTGTGGTGGCATCAGCCATCCACTATGGCATTGTCTGCTGGTCAGGCAGCAACACCACCCGGGACAGAAAAAGAGTGGAGCGCTTTGTCAAGCGGGCCAGTTCTGTCGTGGGCTGCTCGCTGGACTCTCTAGAGGAGGTGGGCAACAGACGGACGCTAGCTCAACTAAAAGCTATGACGGACAGCCCCTCCCACCCCCTCCTGCCCATCCTGACAGCTCTGGGTAGCTCCTTTAGCCAGAGACTATTACACCCGCGCTGCAAGAAGGAGAGGTACCGCCGCTCGTTCCTACCGACTGCTGTCAGGCTTCACAATTCCCAATGATCACATGTGAAAAAAAAAAACTGGACACTTGTAAATATGGGTTGTTGCAATATATCTAAATGCATTTCTTGATTCTGCACTATGTACAGTCTTGTTTATAGAACGGTTTTTGCACATTTGCACAGTATACAGTTGACATTTTTATTTTGTTATGCTTAGAATATCTTTTTCCCACCCCAACCCCATCCCTCTTCAATTGCTGCTGTGGACTGCAAATTTCCCCATTGCGGGACGAATAAAGGTATTCTGATTCTGATTCTGATTCTGATCATTCTGAAAATAAGGCCAAGGAACACGAAAACACGACTGGATGGTTGCACTGAACTTGCTAACGGTTTACTGTAGCTTGCTGTCACCAATTCTATTTGATTGGATTTGCCTTTATCAGTCTCGCAGTGGAGACATTTACATTTCACAGCAGCATTATGAAAGTAGAAAACAAAACACAGGAGCTGCTGGAAAGGCAGCCACTCTCGCGGCGAAGTCAAAGGAAAAAAAACTACATAACAAATAACATGACAACACAAAGACACAGAGAGTCATTCATTCTTAAGCACTTTCTGTACCCTCTTTGTTACACAAAGCAGTTCCAGATGAAAGAGGAGAGGACCAAAGCATCTCTTCACCAGTGGATCAGAGACATCATGGTGGAATGTGCACTTCGACTACAAGCTAAATGTTGAAAGCAAACACGCAGCTGTAGCATCCATTGACGAAAAGAGAATGTCTCACATCTCCTGTCCCACATAAATCCGCTTCAATTCCAAGCCGCGACAGTTCCACATACGCATCGGCGCTCTGCGCTGACGCTTTTTCTTCTTATCGCGGGCTCCTCAAGCCATGCATTCATCCAGCCGCAGACTGTCCAACAGCACCGACCTTTGCACTGAACAAAGCGGGGCTGTGAAGATGCTGCCCATTACAGGCGCAAAAAAGCACAATAGCACTTTTGGTGTCCAGCGATGACAGTCAAATGGCACCGACATTCTCCCATTCAAAAGCAGTACTGGCATATTCATGCTGCCAAAAAGGCGCAACCGCTCAGCACAGTCTCCTCCTTGATGAATGTTTACAATGTATTACAGTATTCTGCAGCCGAGGATTCGCAAGAAGAATCTCTGGAATCACCAGCGCCCCCTGTCATGAGGCAGGAGAACTGTGTGCCTCACTTATGCACACAGTTTTGATAAAAATAAAATAAACACAGTAGTACAGTGTTTATAATGTACAGTGACTGTACATTACACCAGCTAAACTGTAGAAATTTACTTCATATACTAAGTGTTTGAACACTTTCATAGGACAGCAATGCACACACACACACACACAAACACACATATGGCGCCCGAGTAGGCAGCTGTCAGCAAGTGCTCTGATGAGCCTTGCTTTTTTTTTGTCCTGTTTTTGTGTTTTCTTTTGTCACTTTGTTTTGTTGTGCGTCGTGTGGAACGGATACGGATTGTTTTTCAGCATTTTTTACCATGAAATTCATCAAGGAGGAGACTGTGCTGAGCGGTTGCGCCTTTTCGGCAGCATGGACATGCCGGTACTATGTTAAATGGGAGGAATGTCGGTGCCATTCGACTGTCATCGCTGGACAGCTCTGGGGCCATTGTGCTTTTTTGCGCCTGTAATGGGCAGCATCTTCACAGCCCCGCTTTGTTCACTGGAAGGTCGGTGCTGTTGGACAGTCTGCGGCTGGATGGATACATGGCTTGAGGAGCCCGCGATAAGAAGGAAGGAGCGTCAGCGCAGAGCGCCAATGCGTATATGGAACTGTCGCTTGATGGAATTGAAGCTGATTTATGTGGGACAGGAGATGTGAGACAATCTCTTCGTCAATGGATGCTACAGCTGCGTGTTTGCTTTCAACATTTAGCTTGTAGTCGACGTGCACATTCCACCATGATGTCCCTGATCCACTGGTGAAGAGACGCTTTGATCCTCTCCTCTTTCATCTGGAACTGCTTTATGTAACAAAGGGTACAGAAAGTGCTTGAATGTCTCTCTGTGTCTTTGTGTTGTCATGTTATTTGTTATTAAGTTTTTTTTTGTTCTTTTGACTTCAAGACGGCGCCGCGAGAGTCCTGTGTTTTGCTTTTCTACTTTCATTTCTTTCATAACTTTGCTGCTGTGAAATGTAAATTTCTCCACTGCGAGACTAATAAAGGCAAATCCAATCTATATATATATATGTGTGTGTATGTGTGTGTGTATGTGTATGTGTGTGTGTGTGTGTGTGTGTGTGTGTGTGTGTGTGTGTGTGTGTGTGTGTGTGTGTGTGTGTGTGCGCGTGTGTGCGTTTGTGTGACGGGTGTCACAACAGTTACTGTCTTCATCTCCACGATGCTGCCCCGTCTTAATAAGGCCAGACGCGTGGATGTGTCTTTTTATTTCTTTTATTTCTGCAACACAGTATGGCAGAAGGGATGGGTGAAGTCGCATGGGTTTCGTCTTGTGATTAACATTAATCTCCTCCAGATTGTTCTCAATATGCAAAACATTGTAGATAACAAAACAGAATGAACAACGTGTGATCGTATAGTGGTTATTTACAGAAAAAGAGAATACAACACAAGTTCAATGTTATTTACATGATGTCCCTGAACGCATCATACGCGGAGACTCGGCAGAACACGCGGTGCACTTGCAAGGGCGCACAGTTCAATCTGCCACGAACATTCACGGGCAAATGAAACACGACACAAGAAACTAAATATTGTACAATAAAAACGAAATGAAGCAATTATTACCTGGCAGAAGGGATGGGTGAAGTCGCATGGATTTCGTCTTGTGATTACTCCACTGTCCAGTTTTTTTTTTTCACATGTGATCATTGGGAATTGTGAAGCCTGACAGCAGTCGGTAGGAACGAGCGGCGGTACCTCTCCTTCTTGCAGCGCGGGTGTAATAGTCTCTGGCTAAAGGAGCTACCCAGAGCTGTCAGGATGGGCAGGAGGGGGTGGGAGGGGCTGTCCGTCATAGCTTTTAGTTGAGCTAGCGTCCGTCTGTTGCCCACCTCCTCTAGAGAGTCCAGCGAGCAGCCCACGACAGAACTGGCCCGCTTGACAAAGCGCTCCACTCTTTTTCTGTCCCGGGTGGTGTTGCTGCCTGACCAGCAGACAATGCCATAGTGGATGGCTGATGCCACCACAGAGTCATAGAAAGTCTTTAGGAGTGACCCCTGAACTCCAAAAGACCTCAGTTTCCTGAGGAGGAAGAGGCGACTCTGTCCCTTTTTGATTAGGGCATCCGTGTTTGTTGTCCAGTCCAGTTTACAGGACTGGACAACAAACACGGATGCCAAAACAGGACAAAAAAAAAGCAAGGCTCATCAGAGCACTTGCTGACAGCTGCCTACTCGGGCGCCATATGTGTGTTTGTGTGTGTGTGTGTGTGCATTGCTGTCCTATGAAAGTGTTCAAACACTTAGTATATGAAGTAAATTTCTACAGTTTAGCTGGTGTAATGTACAGTCACTGTACATTATAAACACTGTACTACTGTGTTTATTTTATTTTTATCAAAACTGTGTGCATAAGTGAGGCACACAGTTCTCCTGCCTCATGACAGGGGGCGCTGGTGATTCCAGAGATTCTTCTTGCGAATCCTCGGCTGCAGAATACTGTAATACATTGTAAACATTCATCAAGGAGGAGACTGTGCTGAGCGGTTGCGCCTTTTTGGCAGCATGAATATGCCAGTACTGCTTTTGAATGGGAGAATGTCGGTGCCATTTGACTGTCATCGCTGGACACCAAAAGTGCTATTGTGCTTTTTTGCGCCTGTAATGGGCAGCATCTTCACAGCCCCGCTTTGTTCAGTGCAAAGGTCGGTGCTGTTGGACAGTCTGCGGCTGGATGAATGCATGGCTTGAGGAGCCCGCGATAAGAAGAAAAAGCGTCAGCGCAGAGCGCCGATGCGTATGTGGAACTGTCGCGGCTTGGAATTGAAGCGGATTTATGTGGGACAGGAGATGTGAGACATTCTCTTTTCGTCAATGGATGCTACAGCTGCGTGTTTGCTTTCAACATTTAGCTTGTAGTCGAAGTGCACATTCCACCATGATGTCTCTGATCCACTGGTGAAGAGATGCTTTGGTCCTCTCCTCTTTCATCTGGAACTGCTTTGTGTAACAAAGAGGGTACAGAAAGTGCTTAAGAATGAATGACTCTCTGTGTCTTTGTGTTGTCATGTTATTTGTTATGTAGTTTTTTTTCCTTTGACTTCGCCGCGAGAGTGGCTGCCTTTCCAGCAGCTCCTGTGTTTTGTTTTCTACTTTCATAATGCTGCTGTGAAATGTAAATGTCTCCACTGCGAGACTGATAAAGGCAAATCCAATCAAATAGAATTGGTGACAGCAAGCTACAGTAAACCGTTAGCAAGTTCAGTGCAACCATCCAGTCGTGTTTTCGTGTTCCTTGGCCTTATTTTCAGAATGATCAGAATCAGAATCAGAATCAGAATACCTTTATTCGTCCCGCAATGGGGAAATTTGCAGTCCACAGCAGCAATTGAAGAGGGATGGGGTTGGGGTGGGAAAAAGATATTCTAAGCATAACAAAATAAAAATGTCAACTGTATACTGTGCAAATGTGCAAAAACCGTTCTATAAACAAGACTGTACATAGTGCAGAATCAAGAAATGCATTTAGATATATTGCAACAACCCATATTTACAAGTGTCCAGTTTTTTTTTTCACATGTGATCATTGGGAATTGTGAAGCCTGACAGCAGTCGGTAGGAACGAGCGGCGGTACCTCTCCTTCTTGCAGCGCGGGTGTAATAGTCTCTGGCTAAAGGAGCTACCCAGAGCTGTCAGGATGGGCAGGAGGGGGTGGGAGGGGCTGTCCGTCATAGCTTTTAGTTGAGCTAGCGTCCGTCTGTTGCCCACCTCCTCTAGAGAGTCCAGCGAGCAGCCCACGACAGAACTGGCCCGCTTGACAAAGCGCTCCACTCTTTTTCTGTCCCGGGTGGTGTTGCTGCCTGACCAGCAGACAATGCCATAGTGGATGGCTGATGCCACCACAGAGTCATAGAAAGTCTTTAGGAGTGACCCCTGAACTCCAAAAGACCTCAGTTTCCTGAGGAGGAAGAGGCGACTCTGTCCCTTTTTGATTAGGGCATCCGTGTTTGTTGTCCAGTCCAGTTTATTGTTGAGAGTAACACCCAGGTACTTGTAGGAGGTCACCCTCTCAATGTCCGAACCCTGGATGTTCAATGGTGCAGGTGACGATTGTTTCCTGCAGAAATCCACCACCAGCTCCTTGGTTTTGCCGGTGTTGATCTGGAGGTGATTCTGCTGGCACCAGTCCACAAAGTCCTTTGTCAGTCCCCTGTACTCCCTATCGTCTCCCTCTGTAATGAGGCCGACAATAGCTGAATCGTCAGAGAACTTCTGAAGGTGGCAGGTTGGGGTGTTGTAATTGAAGTCCGAGGTGGAGAGGGTGAAGAGGAATGGAGCCAGGACTGTTCCCTGCGGGGCTCCGGTGCTGCAGAGAAGCCTGCCCGACTCACAGTTCTTTACTCTCACGTACTGTGGCCTGTTTGTGAGGTAATCTGTAATCCAGGATGTGAGGTGATGGTCTACTCCGGCATGCCGCAGCTTGTCGCCCAGTAGACTTGGCTGGATGGTGTTGAAGGCACTGGAGAAATCGAAGAATGTGATCCTCACCGTGCTCCCAGCATTCTCCAGGTGCAGCAACGCCGTATGGAGGAGGTAGATGATGGCATCCTCCACACCGATGCTGGGCTGGTAGGCAAACTGTAGCGGGTCCAGCGATGAGCTTGCCAGCGGTCGCAGGTGGGCGAGGACGAGTCTCTCCAGCGTCTTCATCAGGTGAGACGTCAGCGCCACCGGTCTGTAGCTGTTGAGCTCTTTGGGGTTGGCAATCTTGGGCACTGGGACCAGGCATGACGTTTTCCACAGCTGTGGAACTCTGCCCAGCTTCAGGCTCAGGTTGAACAAGTGCTGGACAATGACACACAGCTGGTCGGAGCAGGTCTTGAGGAGTCGGGAACTGATATCATCCGGACCTGCTGCCTTCCTCACCTGCATCCTCCTCAGTTGGTTCCTCACCTGCGCAGTTGTGACAGACAGGCAGGAACCAGGAGGCAGAGTGGCGGCTGAGGGTTTATTTAGATTACATATCTAAATTGAAAGAATTTTCTAAATTACACTTTCAATCGAAGCAGGAGATAATAATTAAAGGAAGACTAACACCGGACTGTATAGCTCACAAACGGTGAGGGATGGATGTAAATCTCCTGGTCAGCTTCTCAGCTTTTTGGCCCACAAGGATCTCATTGAAACTATTCCTGGGGCGACAAAGTAGCTCCAGCTTGTGCTCACTGTTCTAGCTATGACAGCATCATTGGAGCGGTCATTCTCAGCACTGAAAAGACTGAAAACATACAGTCGGAACAGGACAGATCAAGGACGACTTTCTTCACTGGCAGTGATCTCCATTGAGACAGAGAGACTTTTAAAACTGAAGAAAGATAAGGAAGGTTTCTACAAAGAAGTTATCGATGCCTTTCTTCAGAAGGAGCGGCGCATGGACTTCATTTATAAGTAAAGGTAACACGTTAATAACATTTTTTTATTCTTTTTTTCTACGCTAGTTTGTATATATAAAGAATGCCAACCTGACATTTTAAACAAAACACGTTATTAACTGTTGCCTATCAAATTGTGAATAAGTGACTCTGTCGAGTTCATATGTTGTCATATGTAAATATGAGGTCATATGTAAATCTGACTGTGATGACGTCAGTGCCTCACCAGCCATCAACCTCACCACACGTCACTGATATATATATTATATATTTTTTAATCTGTCATTTCTCTTGAAATCAATGTTGATAAGAATGGCAGCATGACAACATGGTTCATTGCTTGAAAAAAATCAAAACGTTTTTTCTCCACATGGTTTTTGTGCCATCCAGTGCGGAATTTATTTGTCTCAGTTTCATTCTGACAAGAGAACGATGCAATGAATGACAGCGCAAGTTTGGCGGCGGTGGTCACGTAGTACAAGATGTCCACCGAGGACGAAGAAAGAAAGCGAATCGAATTCACAGCGACGCCAGGAAGCCAGCGAGGGCAAAGGGAAGTGCCAGCAGGAGTGGCGGCAGCGCCTGAAGTAGCGAGTTGGAGCTCTTCAGCTGCACCTCCACAGGAAAGTTGGCGCTTAGCTGCAGAGCCTGCAAGGAAAAATTACTAAACTCATTAGCAACAATAATAATAATAATAATAATAATCAGAATTATCTTTATTGCCAAGTATGTAGTACACACAAGGAATTTGTTTCCGGTAGAACACGCTCCAGTAGTATCGTCGTCAAAAAAACTGCTAAGTGGCACTATACAGTTCCATTTTGGCTACTGTTGAATAATAATAATAATAATAATAATAATACATTTCATTTCTAGCTAATAGATAACTAATAGATAGATAGCTAGCTAGATAGTTAATTTATAGCAAATAGATAGTTAGCTAGGTAGCCAGCTAGCTAGCTAGCTAGTTAGCAAATGATAATACATTTGATTTATAAGCGCCTTTCAAAACTGTCAAGGTCACTTTACAGTCACAGGATAAGTCTGTGTAAGCTCTCAGTCGTACAGGAGTGGTACTATAAATAGGGCCGATACGACCAGTCAGACTTTAGTTCGCTGACGAAGCCTCTTGGATAGGAGGCGAAAAGTCCGAAACCTTCAAAATTGTACAGATGACGGCTGAAGAAACCTTCTCATCGAAGTCACAGGATAAGTTTTTCTGCGGGTGAGCAGCGGCAGCCATACGCACCAGCCACCAGCGTTCACTCAACCCGGAAATAACTCAAATAGATAGAAAGCTAGCTAGCTAGCTAATGGATAGCCAACAGTTACCTAGCTAGATATCCAGCCAGCTAGTGAATAGCTAGCTAGCTACCCAGCCAGACAGCTAGCTAGCCAACCAGAGCTAATAGATAGCAAATAGCTAACAAATGATAATAATACTAGTAATAATAATACCAATAATAATACATTTCATCTACAAGTGCCCTTCAAAACTCCCAAGGTCACGCCACAGTAACAGGATAAGTCCCTCCGTGGGTGAGCAGCGGCAGCCACATGCGCCAGCGTTCACCACACCAGGAACAACTCAAATAGATAGAAATTTAGCCAGCTAATATACATCACCTACGTAATCATGTCAACTGCATTCATTGGTTTGAAAGCCAAATAGCATTTTGCTGAACACATCATGGCCACTGAGGAGCATTGAAATGTCCGCAATGTTAGCTATTTAACTGACTAGCTGGCTATCTAGCAAGCTTTCTATTTTCTGTCAGTTGGTTATCTAACTGACTGGCTGGCTATCTAGCTAGCTATCTATTTTCTGTTAGTTGGTTATCTAACTGACTGGCTGGCTATCGAGCTATTTTCTGTCAGTTGGTTATCTAACTCAGTGATTTTCAACCACTGTGCCGCGGCACACTAGTCGTCTGGTGTGCCGTGAGAAACTATCCAATGCCCCCTTTTCAAATTTAAAATTTTACAAACATTTATTAATCATTTTCTGCCAATATGTCATTGTCCTGTGTCCGTGCTGAAAAGATTGGGAGGGTAATTTAATATTCGTCCGTGTGTCAACACGTCACTAAATGCCTCTTTCCTGCGAGATGGTTCATGGTGTGCCGCAAAAAAAATCAAATGTAAAAAAAACGTGTCCTGGCTCAAAAAAGGTTGAAAAACACTGACTAGCTGGCTATCTATTTTTCTGTCAGTTGGTTATCTAACTTACTGGCTGGATAGAGTGGATACAATATCATTTCTCCGGGTGGCGGTGATCACAAAATAAAAATAAAAATAACAACAAATATAACAACAATAATAATAATAATAATAATAATAGTAATAACACATTTGATTTCTAAGCACCTTTCAAAACTCTTAAGGAACAGTCACTAGATCAGATTTTCTGTGGGCGAGCAGCAGCAGCCACATATGCAAGCGTTTCCTCAACCCGCAAGTAACTCAGATAAAAAACTAGCTAGCTACTAGATAGCTAATAGACGGCCAGTCCGCTTGCTAGCTAACACATAGCCTACAGATAGCCAGCTAACATGCTAGCTAGCTATTAGATAGCTAATAGACACTCACCCAGCCAGCCAGCTAGCGAGCTAATAGACAGCTTGCCAGCTGGATAGATAGCTAACAGATAACCACCTAGCTAGCTAATAGATAGCCAGCCAACTCGCTAGCCAATAGACATCCAATAAACAGCCAGCCAGTTGGATAGATAGCTAATAGATAGCCAGCACGCTAGCTAGCTAACACATAGCCAGCTAACATGCTAGCTAGCTATTAGATAGCAAATAAACAGCCAGCCAGATAGCTAGCTAATAGATAGCTTGCAAGCTGGATAGATAGCTAACAGATAACCAGCTAGCTAGCTAATAGATAGCCAGCCAACTAGCTAGCCAATCAGAATGAGAATCATCTTTATTGGATAGCTAATAGATAGCCAGCCAGATAGATAGCTAAAAGCTATTAGCCTGCTAGCCAGCTGGATAGATAGCTAATAGATAGCCAGATAGCTATCTAGATAACTAATAGTGTGTAAGGCTAAAAGCGTGTCTTCCAAACATTTATTTCCCATAAGAAACCACTAAAATGAGAATAATCCGTTCCCAGGTCGCCATAAAACATCATTTTCTACTAAAAAAGACTTAAAACCGCACAAAATATACTTTATTTTATGTCTAATAAATGTGCTATGGTATTGTAATGAAAGAAATAAACTGTACTGGATAATCAAGTCGTTTTATTGCCCTTTGACCTTTGTGATGGTCGTTGACGTAGTTGCCTCTTGATGATATTGATGATACACCGAGTTAAGTTGCCGTGCTCTCTGGGCGATAATACCCTCACCCACACTGTCCCCTGCTAGCTGCTTTTTGTTAATCCATCTACTATTGCCTAAGACCGTTGAAACACCCTTAATAGCTTCCTTGTTCTTAAGAATGGTAGCAATGGTTGACATACTGGTACTGGGACGCTACGTCACACAAACGCACACCTGGTTGGTGTTTTTCGATGATCCCCTTCTTCTGCTCGACCGTCATTTTGTTTTGTGTGCACTTCGGCTTAACACTAGCCTGTTTTCGGTCCCATAATAGCAAAAGTACTCCACTCGATAACAAACCACATCTGCACTGAGTGCACTGAAACAAAGTGGGTGTGGAAAACCTAGTTTACCAGCCACCTGTGCCGTTTGGTTCGTCCGCTGAAAACTAGTTTGTATGCCAAGATTATATTCTGGCGCATTTAATGTTCGTAAAGCGAAAAGTTGGTTAGCTACAGCGTTCGTAAGCCGAGGTATCACTGTACTTGTTTGCCGAATGTGACAAAAGCTTTGATGGAGCCAATCCACATGAGAAAATCCACATGCGAAAAAGAGGCGTGCGTAGAAGCAAACATTACCGTCATCCTGCTCAGTTTGAACTCTTGAGCAAAGTTGAAAACGTCGGCGGAGAACGGCGTGATTCCTTTCAGGAAGGACTTCCCGTGAACGACGATCCTGTAGAAGATGTCACGTTGCGTGTTAATTATCGGATCTATACGTACGCTCGCGCACATACACACCCACCGATCGTAGGCGCAGCTGGTCTCGTCCGTGATGGTGGTGTCCTTTTTGTCTCCGATGAGCCAGTAGAAGCTGTTGTTGGTGAACAGTCGGATGTTCTTCTTGTCTCGACGTGTCATCGAGGCGCAGCCAGCATGAAAATTTCCCAAGAACATCACGTTCTACACACACACACACACGCGCACGCGCACACACACACACACACACACACACACACACACACACACACACACACAGCTTGACGCTAGCTATCTATCAGCTAGACAGCTAGCTGTGAAATCTATATTAGCTAGCTAGTTAGCTAGCGATCGAATCTATCTATCTATCTATAGAGAAGAGGATCAAAGCTTCCTTTTCACCAGTGGATTAGACATCATGGATGTAAAAAATCATTTGGAAAATAGTAATAGTGCATTTTATTTCTAGGCGTCTTTCAAAACTCTCAATGACACTTTACAAACTATTGTCCTGAAGAGTTAATTAATGTGTATTTTTAAAAATATTTTTAATGTACTTTTTCATTAAAAAATAAAATAAAATAAAGACATAAAAATGAATGAAAGTTTTACCACAAAATAGCTTTTTGTGGAAAAAAATTTCCAATGTTTAATTGAAATTATATATTGTTTAATCTATTAGCTATCTGACTGGTTAGCTAGCTATCTATTAGCTACCTATTGGCTATCTATTAGCTCACTAGCCAGCTTTCTATCTACTGAGGGGCCTCGGTTTACGAACACCTTGCTTTACGAATGTTTCGGTTTCCGAACGTTAAATTGATGAATATTAAACCAAGGTTTAATATTCTGGCGGAGTAATCTTCGGCGGAAGAACACCAAACCACACGACCAAATAGCGCCCCAGCCGGCCTACCTTTCACACCCCCTTTCTCTGAGTACACACGTCGATCGTCTTCAAGGATTTTTTTTACTTTTGCTGTTATGGGACAGAAAAAGACCCCACCCATAGGCTTGTGTTCAGCCGAAGAAGACACAAAACAAAATTACAGCCGAGGAGAAGAAGGAGATCATTGAGAAACACAAACGAGGTGTGCGTTTGTCTGACTTGACGGCCCAGTAGCAATATGCTAAGTCCACCATTGCTACCATCCTTCGCAACAAAGAAGCTATTAAAGGGGTTTCCGTGCTGTCAAAGCAACGGTGTCGGGCAACAGAAGAGGTTGAAAACATTCTGTTAATTTGGATTAACGAAAAGCAGCTAGCCGGCGACAGCGTGAATATAGTAATTATATCCGAGAAAGCACGGCAAATTCACTCTGATATCGTCATGCGGCAACCTGGAAGTTTGCTGTTTATTGATGATTTTTAAGCGAGCAACGGATGGTTCGAGAACTTTAAGTGCCGAAGAGGGATTCATTACTCGTCTTGGTGAGACAGCCAGTTCTGACAGTAAAGCTGCCGAAGCCTACAGGGGCATCTAAGAGCTCGCTGAACATGTCATCGAGGTGAAGGAGTTGAGACATGCCTTCATCTTCTATGTGTCTTAATTTGTCACCTCTGACATAGTCAATAATCACATCAAACAGTTCTGGTTCACTAAGGGCCGCAAGGTCCTCAATGTCACTCTCATCCACTGCGCTGGCAATATTTAGTAGCTGATTGACATTCAAGGCTAATAGTCTCTTTTGGATCTTGAAAATCAATACCCGTCGTGGAGTTGTGGGAGCCATTGTTAGCCCCTGAAGCCTCTACTCTCTGGAGAACGGACAGCACTTAGGCTTTAGGCACAGGTTCTCTTCGTAGCAGTTCCCACTCTGCCCACTAGCGGCACGGATCCCGGACGAGCCCCCAATTGTATGCCCTAGGCCCTCAGGCCTAAGGCATACCTGGGTTGGTCTAAAGGAGTCACAGGCAGGTAGCACTGTGAACGACGAGGAAAAGACGACACAAGACAAACGTGTTAATAAGCTTCACACAGCGGCATTTATGACTCACTGCGCATGCGTGAGCTGAGCCTACATTGTCTTCCTCTGTTCCATTCACAGGCGCGTAGCGCCCTCTCCTGACTTGGTAGTCTAATCGAATAACATACAGTAACGGAAGCCCCTACACAGCAGCCCCTGTATTTAGTTTTCTACTTTCTTTCCTTTCCTCTTCCTTTCATAACTTTGCTGCTGTGAAATGTCCATTCCTCCACTGTGAGACGAATAAGGGCACATCCAAACCCTAACCCCTATAAGAATAAGAATAAGAATAAGAATAAGAATAAGAATAAGAATAAGAATAAGAATAAGAATAATCAGTCACAGACAAGTATAGGGACTACAATAAATAAAATGCAATCACAAATAGAATACATATAGTAGATAGATAGGACGCTAGCTAGTATTGTGTCGGGCAACAGAGAGGAAATGAAGGCCGTGCAGAACCAACTGAAGAGGAAGATCAGAAGGGGAAGAAGGATGAAAATGGAGGAGCAGTCGCAAGCCAGGAATGTCGCTGGTGTCTGGAAGGGCCTGAAAAACATCTCAGGCCACAAAAGTCCAGTGACATTGAACGAATAAGGCAAGGACTGGGCAGATGAACTCGCTTTTTCAATCGGTTTGACAAGACGCCTGCCGCCCCCGGTCCACCGTCAACTTCACCTCTAGCTGCATCTGCACCAACTCTCACTGTGGACTTACCCTCCCTGCCCTCTCTCACGACCAGCTTCCCGCAACCAACAACTTCCCCCCCAACCGTTGCCACACCCTCAGCCGCCACTCTGCCTCCTGGTTCCTGCCTGTCTGTCACAACTGAGCAGGCGAGGAACCAACTGAGGAGGATGCAGGTGAGGAAGGCAGCAGGTCCGGATGACATCAGTTCCCGACTCCTCAAGACCTGCTCCGACCAGCTGTGTGTCATTGTCCAGCACTTGTTAACCTGAGCCTGAAGCTGGGCAGAGTTCCACAGCTGTGGAAAACGTCATGCCTGGTCCCGGTGCCCGAGATTGCCAACCCAAAGGAGCTCAACATCTACAGACCGGTGCCCCTGACATCTCACCTGATGAAGACGCTGGAGAGACTCATCCTCGCCCACCTGCGACTGCTGGCAAGCTCATCGCTGGACCCGCTACACTGTAGCGGCTACAGTTTGCCTACCAACCCAGCATCGGTGTGCCATCATCTACCTCCCCAACTCGGCGTTGCTGCACCTGGGAGCACGGTGAGGATCATGTTATTTCTCCAGTGCCTTCAACACCATCCAGCCAAATCTACTGAGGTACAAGCTGCGGCATGCCGGAGGCGACCACCACCTCACATTTTGGATTATAGAAACAGGCCACAGTACGTGAGGGTAAAGAACTGTAAGTCGGACAGGCTTCTCTGCAGCACAGAAGCGCCGCAGGGGACAGTCCTGGCTCCATTCCTGTTCACCCTCTACACATCGGACTTCAACTACAACACCCCAACCTGCCACCTTCAGAAGTTATCTGACGACTCAGCTATTGTCGGGCTCATAACAGAGGGAGACGATCTGTACTGACAAAGGACTTTGTGGACTGCTGCCAGGAGAATCACCTCCAGATCGACACCGGGAAAACCAAGGAGCTGGTAGTGGATTTCTGCAGGAAACAATCCTCACCGTTCAACATCCAGGGTTCAGACATTGAGAGGATGACCTCTTACAAATACCTGGGTGTTACTCTGAACAATTAACTGGACTGGACGACCAACAAGGATGCCCTAATCAAAAAGGGACAGAGTCGCCTCTTCCTACTCAGGAGACTGAGGTCATTTGGAGTTCAGGGGTCACTCCTAAAGACTTTCTATGACTCTGTGACTCTTCAGCCATCCACTATGGAATTTTCTGCTGGTCAGGCAGCATCACCACCCGGGACAGGAAAAGACTGGAGCGCCTTGTCAAGAGGGCCAGTTCTGTCCTGGGCTGCTCGCTGGACTCTCTGGAGGAGGTGGGCAACAGACGGACGCTAGCTAAACTAAAAGCTATGATGGATAGCCCCTCCCACCCACTCCTGCCCACCTGACAGCACTGGGTAGCTCCTTCAGCCAGAGACTATTACACGCAAGAAGGAGAGGTACCGCCGCTCGTTCCTACCGACTGCTGTCAGGCTTTGCAATTCTCAATGATCACATGTGAAGAAAAAAAACTGCACCTTTGTAAATATGGGTTGATGCAATATATCAATATGCCTTTCTTGTACTAAAACTATGTAGTTTTTATGAAACGGTTTTGCACTTTTACATTTGCACAGTATACAGTTGACATTTTTATTTTGTTATGCTTAGAATATCTTGTTTTCTATCCTTTCACCCCCCACCCCAAATTGCTGCTGTGGACTGCAGATTTCCCCATTGCGGGACGAATAAATGGTTTCTGATGCTGATATATATATATATATATATATATATATATATATATATATATATATATATATATATATATATATATATATATATATATATCATTAAATTATTTTATGTATTTATTACTGGTTCATTTATCTTTTTATTAATTTTTTCATGTATTCGTTTAATTCATTTTTTTGTGTTAAAAATAAAGATTTTGAGAACATTGGAATGTTTTATCTATGATTTTCTTGTGGAAAGACCGATGCGGCCCAGCCTCACCCAGACTCTGCCTCCAGCGACCCCCGAGTAAATTGAGTTTGAGACCCCTGCACTAGACAGTACAAAATGGGAAACAAAATAAGATATTGTCATGAAAATGCGAGTTAATCCAGACCATCAGAGAAATGCAACTCACCATAAAACTTGTCCAAGTAGCTCTGAGAACTAGGGGCGGGATTTCGTGCCATACTGTGTGCCTCACTTATGCACACAGTTTTGATAAAAATAAAATAAACACAGTAGTACAGTGTTTATAATGTACAGTGACTGTACATTACACCAGCTAAACTGTAGAAATTTACTTCATATACTAAGTGTTTGAACACTTTCATAGGACAGCAATGCACACACACACACACACAAACACACATATGGCGCCCGAGTAGGCAGCTGTCAGCAAGTGCTCTGATGAGCCTTGCTTTTTTTTTGTCCTGTTTTTGTGTTTTCTTTTGTCACTTTGTTTTGTTGTGCGTCGTGTGGAACGGATACGGATTGTTTTTCAGCATTTTTTACCATGAAATTCATCAAGGAGGAGACTGTGCTGAGCGGTTGCGCCTTTTCGGCAGCATGGACATGCCGGTACTATGTTAAATGGGAGGAATGTCGGTGCCATTCGACTGTCATCGCTGGACAGCTCTGGGGCCATTGTGCTTTTTTGCGCCTGTAATGGGCAGCATCTTCACAGCCCCGCTTTGTTCACTGGAAGGTCGGTGCTGTTGGACAGTCTGCGGCTGGATGGATACATGGCTTGAGGAGCCCGCGATAAGAAGGAAGGAGCGTCAGCGCAGAGCGCCAATGCGTATATGGAACTGTCGCTTGATGGAATTGAAGCTGATTTATGTGGGACAGGAGATGTGAGACAATCTCTTCGTCAATGGATGCTACAGCTGCGTGTTTGCTTTCAACATTTAGCTTGTAGTCGACGTGCACATTCCACCATGATGTCCCTGATCCACTGGTGAAGAGACGCTTTGATCCTCTCCTCTTTCATCTGGAACTGCTTTATGTAACAAAGGGTACAGAAAGTGCTTGAATGTCTCTCTGTGTCTTTGTGTTGTCATGTTATTTGTTATTTAGTTTTTTTTTGTTCTTTTGACTTCAAGACGGCGCCGCGAGAGTCCTGTGTTTTGCTTTTCTACTTTCATTTCTTTCATAACTTTGCTGCTGTGAAATGTAAATTTCTCCACTGCGAGACTAATAAAGGCAAATCCAATCTATATATATATATGTGTGTGTATGTGTGTGTATGTGTATGTGTGTGTGTGTGTGTGTGTGTGTGTGTGTGTGTGTGTGTGTGTGTGTGTGTGTGTGTGTGTGTGTGCGTGTGTGCGTTTGTGTGACGGGTGTCACAACAGTTACTGTCTTCATCTCCACGATGCTGCCCCGTCTTAATAAGGCCAGACGCGTGGATGTGTCTTTTTATTTCTTTTATTTCTGCAACACAGTATGGCAGAAGGGATGGGTGAAGTCGCATGGGTTTCGTCTTGTGATTAACATTAATCTCCTCCAGATTGTTCTCAATATGCAAAACATTGTAGATAACAAAACAGAATGAACAACGTGTGATCGTATAGTGGTTATTTACAGAAAAAGAGAATACAACACAAGTTCAATGTTATTTACATGATGTCCCTGAACGCATCATACGCGGAGACTCGGCAGAACACGCGGTGCACTTGCAAGGGCGCACAGTTCAATCTGCCACGAACATTCACGGGCAAATGAAACACGACACAAGAAACTAAATATTGTACAATAAAAACGAAATGAAGCAATTATTACCTGGCAGAAGGGATGGGTGAAGTCGCATGGATTTCGTCTTGTGATTACCATAAATCTCCTCCAGATTGTTCTCAAATGCAAAACATTGTAGATAACAAAACAGAATTGACAACGTGTGATCGTATAGTGGTTATTTACAGAAAAAGAGAATACAACACAAGTTCAATGTTATTTACATGATGTCCCTGAACGCATCATACGCGGAGACTCGGCAGACAACGCGGTGCGCTTGCAAGGGCGCACAGTTCAATCTGCCACGAACATTCACGGGCAAATGAGACACGACACAAGAAACTAAATATTGTACAATAAAAAACGAAATGAAGCAATTATTACCTGCAACACAGTATGGCAGAAGGGATGGGTGAAGTCGCATGTGATTAACCGCGCAATAGAAAAGCACTATGAAGCACATGTGCTTCAAAGTTCCACTCGACAAAACGTGAAGCAAATGATGACACAAAAAGTGATCTGGACTCGAAATGAATAAGGGAACTAATTAGATAACAGTAGACAGTATAACAGGGGAAACAAAATAAGATATTGTCATGAAAATGCGCGTCAATCGAGACCAACAGAAAATTGCGACTCACCATAAATGTCATGGCGCATGGACTTCATTTATCAGTGAAGGTAACACGATAACGTTTTTTTAAATTCTTTTTTTCTATGCTACAGTTTGTAAATATGAAGAATGCTGACATGACATTTTAAACAAAACACGTTAACGGTTGCCAATCAAATGGTGAATAAGATACTCTGTAGAGTTCATATGTTTGTAAATCTGACTGATGATGTCAGTGCCTCACCAGCCATGAACCTCACCGCACGTCACTGATATATTTCTTTTCTAAAATTCAACCGATGCAAAATACTCACGCTTCAGCAGACAAAACCATAAACATTGTTGCAAAAAACGATTGCATTAATATACAGTAAATCACACTGCAACACAAACTGCAACGTCTACATTACTTATTCTGCAATACTGTACGTACTTTAAAAAAATCTTCCATCTTCTTCTGCTTCCCCTTTTCACCTTTTAACCCAAAAATTCAATATTGTTAAACATTTTTAAACAATGTGATGCATTTTCTCTCGACTCGAAGTAAAATCGGATTTCCATAACACTTTGCAACACTTGTGTCTTCGTTGGAATAGGTGTGTATGCAGTTTGTTCTTCATCCTCATCACCTTCGTCATTCTGGGAATCT